>NW_006800083.1:530999-536713 GCF_000485575.1 Poecilia formosa
ACACACACACACACACACACACACACACACACACAGCATAAAAAACAGTAGATGGGTGGGACAGTGGGGCTTGTTAGGAGAACAGACATGGAGAGAGAAGGGTAAATTGGAGCTATTTAAGAGAATGAAAGGAAGATAAAGAGAAAGGATTGTTGAAAGTATGGGAAGGAGTGAGTTTTTTTTCTTACTGGATGTGCAAAAGTTTCCACTATTATTTCAGATAAATAAACTAAATGCATAACTCTGTATCCTGGAACACATTTAGTTTTTGCACAGATGACCTTACTTATCTGAAATGACAGGCCAAGTCATCAGAAAAGGTATTTTGCTGACACATCTATTTGTTGTTTGGTAAGCCTCAAGGGTAAAGTAAAAGAAAAAAAAAACATACTTTGAAGAAAGTCTGTTTCATTGTGGAGATTTATGTTTCTAAAACACATTAGACCACCATAATAACACTGAAGAAATGCCCTATGTTATGACTTAAGTATTAGTCAGAACCTTTTGGAACAATACTTATCAAGTGAAGTCATTCCTTCTCAGCCGAGCACATCCATCTTCAGATAAGTGGCTATTAGCACCAGTGAAATAATGAAGAGGATGAAGAAGGGGGTGGTGGACCTCTTGAACATCTGCTTTTTAGCTCCCCGCCCCTCACTACTTCATTCAGTTTTCACTGCTCTCTCACTCGTTGCTGTGTCTCCATTTCTTCCGTTTTCACTTTTTTTTTTTTTTGCCACACTTAAATGTTTCAGATCATCAAACTAATTTTTATATCAGATGAAGATGTCACATGTGAATACAAGAAAACACAGTTTTCACATGTTTTCTCATTGCTAAGGGAAAAGGAACTGGCCCTAGGTGGGAATGTAATTATCTCCTAAACCTAACAACCGGTTGTGCTGCGCTGGGTGGAACAACTGCATGCAAGTGTTTGCAATAAGTGGGAGAAATCAGAGAAATTTTGACCCCGTCTTTTAAATAATTCAGCCCCTTTCGATGGTGTTGTAACATGAACATCTTGTTGAAAGTCATACCAGATTACCTGAATCAAATACAAGTCCGGACATTGACAAAGTCCAACAGAATTTCTGATTTCATTCGATATGTGTTGTTCGAATGAACAACATGGTGGTGGGAGCATGACTCCCACCACCATGTTGATTTTAATTAGTTTTTCGGGAGATGTAACGGGACATAAACTTTCCATTTTGTTGTCTCAGGCCACAGAATCCTTTCCCAAAAGTCTTGTAAGTCATCAGGTTGTTTAGTGACAGTGGGCTTCATGGGAGGAAAAACATAATCTGTTTGACTTAAATGAAAAAAAATAAATAGTATAACAACATGAATGCATGTTACTGTGGAATAACATAATAAATAATTTCTGACACCTTTACACCAAAAGTATGTCTCTATGCATGTATGAGAAGCCAAAAACTTGGACCCAAATACACACAAACGTCTAAAAACCCCACACAGTAGGCCTCTTCTCAGAGGTCGAAGGTCAAAAAACAACCTTAGACCTCTGACACAACCTCCTTGCTCTCCTGGTCTCCTGCTGTTGGAATTCAGTCCTGTGGATTCAATTAAGAAGCAAGAGAAGTCAAATAGCTTAGAAAGCAAGATAACAGTGACAAATGTCTGCAAGAAGAAGCTGCTGAGGCCATTGAGGCCAAGTTGATGTTTTGTGTAGTGAAGAGAAAAGTAGTTGATTCTGGATACTTTGCTCAGACAATTACAATTAGCTTTCTGTATGAGGGACTTGATGCAGACTGAATGTGCATAGACAGAGTCTAATAACTGCTGCGCTAGTTTGAGTATGGATAAAACCTGACACACACCTTCCACAAAGTTCCACTTGTCTCTCGTTAGCTTACAGAATATTTCCCCAAAGTCTTAGGGATCATCACGATGCTTTCGCAAATATGAAATGGGCTTTTTAATCTCTTTGGTCAGCAGTATTTTTGGCCTCAAAACCGTGAATGCCGTGTTTGTCAAGCTTCTTCCTCATTGCTGAATCACTGACCTTAACTAATGCCTGCAATGCTTTTGACTTTGTTTTGTTTTTTCTGTTTTTTTTTCTGACATCTGGAGTGAATTGTTGGCACACTTTTGGAGTAATTTTGGCATACTGGTTAGAGGGTTTGCCACTGTTTTCTTCATTTATGTATAATGACTCTCACTGTAGTCCAAAAGCTGGAGAAATTTGCTTGCAACTTGATGCAGACTGAATGCATCAAGTGGCATTCAGTCTGAATGATACATGTCATTTACTTTATCTCTCAGTTCATTCATTTCTTAAAATCAAGGCATGCAGAGTTGCTTTTTCAGATTCTTCACTCGGGTTGTTGTTGTTGTTGTTGCATCTGTCTGACAACAGTTGCAACAAAATATAGTATTTTGCATTGCATGTGAAAAAAGTTGCTTCGACAAGATAAGTTTGAATGAATGTTTTTAGTCATTAAGTTGAAATATGCAAATTGAAAATTTGTAAGAAAACAAAGATGTCTGCCTTGATTAATGGGGGGAAAAATAGCTCTGTGGTATTCACTATGTATTTCTGCCCTCTGCTGGATTAAAGTGTAATTGCAACTCACCAAATCAGATCTGACTAAAAATGTTTAAAGCATGACATGAATTCAATTCAAGCGATAGTAAAAAAAAAAGTTTGCCATCACTGCAAACTACTGTATGTTTTTTTTGGGAGGATTTTATGAGACATAAAAAAGCAACAATTATTCTAATCAAAGTTGTCAGACTTTCCTTTTCTTCTATATAGAAGACCTGTTAAGACCTTATTTTTTAATGATCAATCATGCATTTTTTTAATGTCAAACCATGCATATGATTAAATATTCTCTCTGAAATGTTAAACAGTGGCTGCATTGTATTAATTTGATAAAACTAAAACAGGGTTATTGTCATGAGTGGTGGTTTGAGGTGGAGAGGTGGACGCGGTTGGACCCAGGTAAAGATCCAATAATGATGGCTTTTAATGAACAAACAATACACAAAATCCAGGCAGCACAGACGAGCAGCAGCAGGAGCAGCAGGGAGAATAATCCGTGATATGTGCCACACATTTATATTCAGCCCCTCAGCATCAACACCTGTTAAGACCAATTTTCATTCTAGTTACAGCCTCGGCCTGTTTTACATATCTAGATATTTTACCCAATACTCTGAAGTTTTGAAAGATGGACTGAACAGTGCTCCATTAGATGTCTGAACTTGTCTCCTATTCATGACCTGCCTGCGGTGTTCCTTAAATTACGCTGTTATATACTGTATATACTAATAAGACCTTGTATTGTTTAGGAGTATGAAAGTAAAGGCTGCTGAATACAAATGCACATATCTTTGGAGTTGGAAAGCTATATATATATATATATATATATATATATATATATATATATATATATATATATATATATATATATATATATATATAAATTACAACTTCTCCTCCATTGAATTTCCAGCAGAGGGAGGTGCTGCTCCATGACTGCTCTAGTGCTTTAGTGAGACCCACAGTGTAAAACTGATTATGTCAGTTTGCTTTCCCTTTAGAAATATCTACACTTGCATTACTTTTTCATACTTAGACTCTTCCTTTGCCACCTAATGAACACACTTTTATTAGCTCACTTTGCGAAACAACACCACTAAGGCTCAGGTTGACAGCCACAGTTGCAGAGGAAACTCTGACAGATAGGGGGACCTTTGGCAACTTTAATACCTGGAAGGCAGCCAGTAAATGTTTGCAGTTCTTAGTGATCCAACTAAAGCCACAACAAAACACACAGACATAATATGATTTATCACTTTGTGTGGTTGCCTGCTCAGCGTACAAAGGTGTATTAACAAATGCTGCTCAGGAAACAGGGAAATATATAGAAAAAAATAGAACCAAAGAGCTAAACTCAAATTTCAGCTTGTTTTCATTGGCTTTTGCTATAAAAATTGGATACATCAGAAATCTGTGTAAGAACAGTGGAAGTCCTCAATTTAGGGAAAATGTGGTAGGGGAGACGCAAGAGAGAGAAAGGTTTAGAATTTCCTAAAATTATAGTTGTGTATGTTAGGAAGCTTAAAAACTGAGGCTGTGTGCGTGACAGTACCTTGAGGGTGTTATGAAAGACAAAAGGAATGTAGCATGAGCTGTTTGTCTCTATGCTTGCCTAGCAGATGTACATAGAAACATCTTGAACTTTCTGCTGCTGACTTTCAAAATGCACCCCTGTAAATTCCAATATCCATTTTTTTTATCAGTAGTTTGCATCTTTCATAGACTGAGAGAGGAAATGATCACTAACTTATAAAGAGTGAGAAGTGATGTAAGATGTTTGCATTCCGACGGGCGGGCAAATGTTGAACTAGCGTCACGAGGAGACATGTTGCAACACTTGTATTTACAAAAGAGGAACACAGATGAGAAAAAAAAAAAAAAAAACATCACTGTGCTAATCTGCACTGTCAGTCATTTTTATGTGGAAAACTTCCCAAAACATTTTACCACTGACTTCCTGCCAGTGGAGATGAGGAAAGCACAAACTCACATCATCAATATATTCCCTCCAACCCCCTCCCCAAAAAACTAAAACTGAATCAGAACATTTATGAAAAATTGCCAAATATGGAAGACAGTTAGCACACACAACAAAGCTTTCAAGTGACGTTTATTACTTTTTTTTCACTTTATAAAATTATCAATTTTGCATTCTCTTATTGTATATTCGTAATTTTCCTGATGCTTAACTGTGGTGTTAAACAGACACAACTGTGACTTTTTTCAATGCTGTAGCGAAACATCTGCAAGTTATGCTAGAGCACTCTTCTTAGATGAAGCTAAATGTTTAAGTCAGAGAGACTTGAGGATTTGTGTATACCTCACTAGATAAGAAGTTTTCCCTTCTTAAAACTATTAACTGTGAAGGTTTTTTAAGGGAGCACCATAAACACAGAGGAGATAGCTGTCAACTGTGAGGAGATTATTTATGCTGCGTCTCCAATGCTAGAAGTCAGGTAATCCTGGGCATGTTCAGGTTCAAGTGTCTACATGAAACCGAACATGCCCCTCAGAGATGAGTCCTGGAATGTGTATTCTCACTCATACTCATCCAGCTGTCTCTAGGTGATTAATTATATCGATGAAATTATGTCTTTAAAAGTTATAGAATATTGGTAGATTCATATGCAAAAGGTTGCGATCTGCTTGTTTGTTTTTGTGTACCGGTAACCAGACAGCTTGTTAAAAACATGCATAAGCTGTGTACATCCGTGCAGGTTTTGCATATGCAATAAGGGGAAAATGTATCTACCTTCCTTGATCTCTCTCTTGGAAATTAATCTATATGAGGAATGTGTTGAATGTGTCATAGGAAGTGTTACTGCAACACCGTGACCTCCCACAGTGCTTTCCATACTTTGTACTACCCTGTGAGTCTCTCACTGTGTGCCTAAATTATGGGAATGACTTTGTTTCTTCATGTCAGTCTTAAAGTCTTGCAAATGTAGAAACTTGCCTAGTTGGAAAAAAATTGATTCAGAAATATTTTTGTAACCCATGTTAATTTAACAAATATGAATTATAGCCTGTAATACACCACATTGCCGATAGGTAGCAGTAAATGCTAGTAGTCTAAAACTACAGTGATATGCCGCAGAATATGGGCTAGAATAACCAGAAGAAGAAACGGGGGAAAAAAACGTTT
>NW_006800083.1:537107-547572 GCF_000485575.1 Poecilia formosa
ATATTCATTTCACCTTGCAGACATTTTTTTTTTTTACTGGCCTTACAGTAATTTGAATTCTGATGTGACATCCCAAAAGTGATTAATTCACCACAACCACACAAGAGGATCTGCTTTAGTGCAGGATTTATCCCCAATTACTCCATTGTATGTCAGATTTCTGGAATCAGTAATTATTTTCAGTAAGGTCAAGACCAAAGATGTTGGTCAACGAAACCTTACACTGTAACTCAGAAAATCATTAGCTGGCTTAGGTGACAAATGCAGTCACAAAAAAGGGTTATCAGACTTTCCCAATGTTTTATTTCAAAACTTGCCTGTGTTTTCTTTTACTGTAGGCGTGATGGCTCATTCTGAGGTCCTACTTCTTTAGCAACACTTGCAGTCATTTATACGTCTATTTTGACCAGAGTGACTAAACGTCTTTCTTATTTCTGAGTTTGTATGTGGGATGTGTCTGTCTGTCTGTTAGTTTTAGAACAGCTATAAGGAGAGCAGTAAATGTAAAGTCATGATGAATTGTCACACAGCTGTGAAACCATGAAGCTGGACAAAACGTGCAGTCAAAGACCATCGCAAAGGCAACAGAAAGATGGGTACACCCGGGGAACAACTGCCAGGAAGCTAAGAAAGCATGAGCTTTCTTAGCTGTTAAACAGAGCGCAACCATATTGTGGTTGGGCCCTGCCCAGCGTCATAAAATCCTTTGTTTCCTCTTTTTTCAGCCGTCACTACCTGTAATTGTGATCCACCTCGCTCAGCCAGTCACTTCCCAATAGATCGGCCCATTTGTGCGTGCACACTACGTGCGTCTAGTAGTGGATGCAAAGTTCCTGATGTGGACTGTGACTGCTCACAAACAAGTCGTGTCAGCACCGGCAACAACCACTTAAGTTTTGCACAAAACTGTATTATAACATAGGTTATGGGATTTTAATTGTTGGTGGAGAGAAATATCTGTATAAAAACATTTTTATAAAATCTCCTGTCCAACACTTATGGTCACACCTAAAAAAACAGTTTTTTGAAGCATGTAGTGTTCTTTATAATAAAAAAAAACAAAACAAAAAACATATATGCCCTTTAGCATGTCTTCTCTAAAGAGCACTGGAAAAAAAAAAGAGAGTAGCTTGACTGACCAAGTTTCCATAACAATTACAACGCAATCCACATACAGCCAGCTGTTTGGTAGGCATGACAAAAATACTGTCTTTGTCATTCCATCACTAACGTAATAAATTTGTTGAAGGCTACAGAGACTTAAGCCATAAGTATTAAAATCTGATTGAGCAATAAAACAACTAATAAATATGAATGTGTCTCATATTTTATGCTGGACATGATGGAGGTCAAGTGATATATCATGGACTATTTGAAATACCAGAATATTTTAAAGTACCAGAAAACTGCTGGATTCTACCAGAAAACTGAAAATGGGTCATGTGTTTAGATTTACCCAAAACAAATGGCCAATTCAAGACAGAAACGGTTCACCAAATGCAAACTCCACCATGCTTCATGGCCAACTCAGATAGCTCTAAATCTTATGGCAAACATAACCAGGCCCTACCAAGCAGTTACCAACGCAGCCCCAAGACTAAACAGCCCCAATCGCCTCAACTAGCTCCAACTTCAACTCCATGTACCTCCCACCATCCACAAACCTCGACATAAATTCCCCCACAGAAAAACCCCATGTGTTTGGGGAACACATGCCCCCAAACACAGACGCCATGAACCTCCCATCCACCGAGGAGGCATTCCCACAGGAGAGCTCTGCCCCCAAAAAAGACGATGAGAACACATCAACACAGCATGAGGTCTGCACACAGACCCTGCTTCAATCCCACACAACAGACCCACAGGTATCCAAGTAGGCCTGCAATGCACCCACCCTGACACCACCCAGCACTGCACAGCCCCATGCTCACCCCTCTCCAAAGTGAAGCCACGCCCCTGATATCGCTGCCACACGCCATTGACAACGAGGCACCTAAAACTCATTTCTCTTTTTGACTTTTCTTTTACGTGTATTGTCCAACTGTGTACCAATTAGAGTAGTTAATCTATCAGATTTACTTTCACAAGAAGGGCATTATGGCTTGCGCCAAAACGCCGTAAGTGAGGCGTTTGACACTGCAATAACAATAGAAACAGCATTTTATCAGTGAAGTGTGATAACAAAAGGGGAGGAAGAAAATTATGAGTCTTGCACAGACTGTTAGCTAACTAAATTGGCCTTATCAGATAATCTGTGATGATCTTATAGCATCAGATGGCAAATTGGTTTAATAAATATACAGACTGTGGCTTTGTTGCCTAAAGATGACAATGAGATCCAGACGAGTACATCATATTATTTTTTATTCATTTTTGCATAGATGCATAATAACTCATTGTAGCGGGCCTACTTTGTTTGCTCACTTTAACCCCTATGTTTGTATTCGTTCCTGATTTTTTTTCCCCCCACTCCTCTCTTCTCTGTTTCGACGATGCTTATTTTTATAGGAAGGAATTCTGCTGGTGTCGGCGCTGCTAGTGTCCCTGTGGTATGTATTCCTGGGAGGTCAGCCAAGACTAAATACACACATGCTGTATCCATTCCTTTCCTTTTTAATAACCAAACCCACCAGAAACACACACGCACATGCACACACACATCGCTCGCTTTTTTTTCAGCCCACCTGTTCAAACACCACTGTGTATATGTTCATAAACGTGAAAGCTCACAAAGAGGCCTATTGTGCTCAGGTCTTCGATGTCCATGCTGTGTCATGAATTGACTCGGCAGCCACAAGCCCTTTGCTGATTTTAGCCTAAATATGGAATACGGGCCTAAAATAACACAGGCACGGACAGAAAGGCAACTGAGCCAAAATTGTGCCCCATCAGCATTGTGTCTTTTAAAGAAAGGACTTAAAATACAGATCATCAACAGAAGTTATGCAGACGGATGTTTGAAACCATATTGGAAATCAAAAATAAAGAAAAGAAAAATTTCTTTTCAAATATGCATTGATAGATAACAGCAGCTACACAGAAAACATGCCACACTTTGTGGATATTTCACAGCTGTGCTGCTTTAGGTGTTCCTAAGATATGTATGCATATCAATTCAAGAAACGGCAAGCGCTAATTAAGTGACTGCAGAGTGCTTCTCATAATGCTCTATGGGATTTTATCTTGCACTGATAATCTCATCATGTTGTGGCCATTTAGGGACACTTTCTGGCACTTACGAGTAAAACAAATTGCCGAATAACTTGGAATTAATCTGTAAATGATGCGTGTACAAAAAAAAGGATTTGATGACACTTGTTTTAACGTGTAAACCAAGACGCGCTTCGAGTAAATAATCTGATGAATAGGAACACGATGAACAATTTGGAATTTGTTGTGATTATTTACAACTGAGTTGGGGCCACACTTTTTTTTTAGGAGAAATAAGTTTGTTAAAAAAACGAAAAGAAAAAAAAACAAAAAAAAACGATTTAATCCATTGTTTGGAACAGCCGTTCCATTCTACAAATGAAAGTCTTGCTTTAACAAATTGATCATTTTTGATGGTAAGCAGTCACTGGCTCTGTCAGTCTTCGGATATTTTTTTAAAGACTATTATCAATAGCTGCATGGTGCCGATATGATGGCACACTACTTTAAATGATGCCTTTATATATCTGATAATTAAGAAAAGATGATTCAGAGCACCAACACACATTTTCAGGCTTGTCAAACTGGAATGTTGCAACTCAAAGGCACCACATATGTTGCACTTAGATGGCGCTGCACAATCCTCTGAACCTCTGACCTGCACAATCTTCATCCCGACACAGAAGCAATATACATCACGCTTCACAGCAGTGACAAGACTTAATGTGTCAAGACTTAATGTGTCAGACTGCAATATATTTCTTCACATTTAGACCATAATAAGAGCTGCTTTTTATATGCACCGACATGCCTAACAGGATTAAAAATGACAGTGTGACTTTGGCATGTGTTACCAAGTGGTGCATATTTGTGAGACTTTTAGATCCAGTGAAGTTGGTGAGATTCTACAGCATAACAAGGTAGTCAAAACTGATACTTTGACCTGTTGGGGGGGAAATAGAACTGGAATGACTTTCAGGGTGTTAAACAGTAACAGATGCTTTCATAATAATTAATCTTTAAGGTATTACTCTCTGTAACTTTGTGTGTTGTAAATTTTCTTTATGTTCTCGTTTAAATATTGGTTTTGATTTGACAACAGCAATACCTGTGCTGTGTGTTCCCTTTCTTCCCTTGGTAAATGTTTTATTCCCTTGGTAAATATTAAGCCCAGTTTCCTTTGCTCAGTGCCAGGCCTTTGGGTTTGTGAGACCTCTGTTACTCCTGGTTTTCAGGCCTATATCACTTTTCAAAGCTGTGGACAGGCCTTTGCAGTTTTTCCTTTTGGTTAATGGTGGATTTTCCTGTTTCTGTAGCCATGTTGTGGTTTGCCTTCCACTTGAGGATTAAACATTCAGATATTATTTACCTGCTGTTTTCTGCCAACTCATCCTGGATTCTCCACCTTTACCACACCATTGTATTGACAGATCTGGGTAAAACAAAACACCACATATAAGAGTACTATTCAGCTAATAAGTGGTAGAATCAACATGGGAAGGAACTGCTGCTGTATTATGGTCCAGGCTCTGGAAAATGTCAAAGAGATGCTGGAAACTGCAAGGAGAAAACATTTTGGTAAGGACTAAGTGCAGCAGTGACATGTTTATCCACACTTTCCATCTTTGTTGCATTGTCTCCACTCTAGATTTTCAAAGAAATAGGAAATGGAATCTTTCTTGCTGAAATCTTTCAAGTTCGCAAACCATAAGTTTGCATAACGACAAAAAGCGTCTTATGCTTTAAGACCTAACCAGCCCCCTCCAGCACTAATGTCTGCAACATTCAGTCATGCGGCCTTTCACACAGAAAGCTGTTTTCATTCTGGCGTTTCACACATCTGCTGTCAATAAACCCACCAAAACCGTTCTAATTTATTTTCATGCAATCACAAGAAAAGGAAATAAAAACAGGAAGTCTCAAAGGAGAAGTGCCAGTTAAGGCTATAGAAACAGGAAGTGTGCAGTGAACATGTATGGGCCTGTGTGTTTTGAAAGATCTGTTTTAATAACAGAAATAGATGTGAAACTGGCTGACGGGACTTTCTTTTTCTGCCCAACACCCAGAAGAAACACATCAGGCTATAAAAGGCTAAACACTGAAAAGACAGATGAGGTCTTAGGGCGGATATGTGCATATGTCTATGTGTGTGTGTGTGTATGTGTGTGTTGTGGGGGATCGGGTTGGAGGTGGGGGGCAGAAGGGTATCACGTCAAGGCCCAGGGATATTAAATAATTGTAATTATTTCAATTACATTTTCCTATGACGTTCTATAGGTTACAAAATTTAATTCTACTGAGTTTCAATGCAGAATAGAAGATATATATTTTATTAATGAAATTGCCCAGATATATTCATATCCAGGGAGAAGCACGTTATGAGGTTAATTGAATTTGTTTTACTTTTTAAAATTGAATTCTGTATTTTTCATAGTGTGTAGTAAAGAGCTAATTCTCTGAACCCTGGAAAGCTAAAGACTAGTCAGAGACACTCAGCTAAATTTAGTTCTTTGAAACTACTAAACTGTAAACATATCTATCTGATACATTATATTAACAGATTTTAAATGTCAACCCTTTTACAAGACTTTTAAATTATATTACGGGCCCTGACAACGTCACTTTAGCATGGCGACATGGACTAGCTGTCTAGCTGCTAGCCTTCCACTACTGTTTCTTTAATTTTGTACAAACCTATTTAATAAAATGTTTTTCTATCACAAAAACAGGAACTATTTTTGCTAATCTCACAGAAAACCTTGTGATATCCAACCACCCCTTTAAAGGGGGAATACTATGTAGTTTACCATCCACATAGTGCCATTTTATAGCACAATCAGGAATTATATTGTCTTCAGTTGTATATCTCAAATATGACTTAAAAGAAATTATCTCTTTATTAATGTAATGCCTTCAAATTGGACCTCCGTCTCTTCAAGAAACTCTTGCTCCTTCACAGTCATTACTAGTAGCTCATATAGTGAGCTCAGCAAATACACTGTTTCACCTAATGTTTGCTAATTACTGCTGGCTAGTTTGAAGGAGCTGAGTCAGGGAATCGTGAAAGTTGGGGCAGAAGTTGATAAGCTTGGAAATTGCAGCCTAGAGTAGGAGCTTCATCCTCGGAGGCAGTACCCCAAGGTATTTTGCAGAGTTAAGTAGGATTTCTCAAATGTGCAGGAGAGAATCAAGTAAACATCCCAAATATGTTTTTGATGTAGGAACAACATTTTAACATGACGTAAAGCTAAAAAAGTTGATTTTATATAATACTGCTCCTTAAAGACAAAAGACTCATGACCTTTTGTCAAAGTTAAAGGTATGAGCAATGAGATATACATTACTGAATTGGACCTCACGTAACTATCGTGTGACAAACATGCACCATTGTCATGCACTGAGTTGGAAATATTGGTGGTTGGGAAAAAGACAACGTGCAAACATTCATGCAAAGAATCTAAAAATGGATGCAATGTTTTACTATCAATCGTCAACATTACAAAAACTAGATAAAGTCTAAGACTATAAATCAGAAAAAAGTTTTCATCTAAAAAAATAATGAAGATTTAGGAAGCAGGTCATTTATGCCACACCCACTGATGTGATGATGACAGATCATCAGTAGATCAGGTGTTGAAATTAGCTGACCAATCATCGCTCCTGTTCACGCCACCACTTACCAATATTTGCACAATCGACATCAAGTCTAAAAACATAAAAGTGGAATAAACTGATTGTTCTGTTTGTTGGGTTTTATGTTCCGTTCTTTGCTTGGGAAATTCTCGCGTGTTTTTTGGTTTTGAAGTTGCTGATGCACTTATACATTATTTCTTCACTGCCGCCTAGGGGAGTTGTTGTCATGTGGTTGCCCCAGCAACAAATGTGTAAGAATTCATTGTGGCCCTCTGCAACCTCACTAAGTTGTGAAAATTCAAGAAGTGACAAACCCAACTGGACTAATATTCATAATACTCATCAAAAAGGACAAGATATCTCATGACGTATTTAACAAACTATGGTTCCTACAGCGACAGATATGTAAAATTAAATTAATTGTCCAATATAAAACTGAAATTTGTTTAGACCTCTCTTGCATCTTGACAGAACTGACAGAAACCAAACTGTTTATAGATTTATTTCCAGGGAGACACATGTTTTACATAATAAAACAATTTCAATTTTCTCAGACAAAATACAATAGAAATCATACAAGAAATAAGGACGCTATGACCATTATTTCTTGTATGTGGGCTGTATGATTATCCCACATTACAATGAAAAGTATAGTTTTCTTGACTCTGTGAATAATAATGGCGCCTTCAGGTGTACATCACTAGCTGTAGCAGCTGATATATGACTGAACTGGATAGTTAATGGGCGCTGTCCAATTCAGTAACATACAGCTCTGGAAAAAAAATAAGTCACTTTCTCTGATTTTACTTTTCAAATGTATATGTTTGAGTATAATGAACATTGTTCTTTTATTCTATGAACTGCTGACAACAATTTAGTATGTATTTGCAGAAAATGAGACATGGTCAAAATAACCAAAAAGATGCAACAATACTAATGTTCTAACTGAGGAAGAGTTCAGAAATCAATATTTGGTGGAATAACCATGAGATTTTCAATGCGATTCAGTGCAGTTGCCTCATATGTGAATGGATATGACATCAAGCGTTTATCTTGGCAATGGGTTCAGAGCCAGTTTATCACAAAGGATTTTATGATTATGAGTCTATTTAGCCTGATTAAAGTTTAACCCAAATTTCTGATTTACAAGACATAAACTCTTGGAAGAGTGCAGTAAAACTCAGTCTTGGTTATGTGGTTTTTATTGCATCCGTCCACTTATGACTCAGCAGCCGGACAAAAGACTTTACTTCAAGGAACAAATATGGGTTTTTAGAATCTACCAAAGTCTACAGATGTATTGTTTCCTGTTTTTCACAGCGCTTCATTCATACTTTATTTCTTGTTTTTATTGAGTAAGGAAACCAAACTGAATCAACTTAAGATTGTTTAGCATACCTTTATGTGATTATTAATCAATCATCTTGCATGGTACTTAAAAGCAAACCACACTAGTGAGACTTGAAATGTTCAGACTCTGGCATAGTGATACTTTATCATTAAAATGTCAACATATTTCCTGTAAGACACATTGAAATCACCATAAAGGCATGTTGCTGTAAATGGGAGCTTGTCATAAATCCCTCCAAGGATACCTTTAGTACCAAAGAGACCCACTAGTGAAAGTAAAATTCAAGAGAGGAAGAGTGGATCATGAGTAAAGAAGAAGTGGTGAACACCGTCAACAGATGGGGGGGGGGAAGTTAGGGGACTTTTTGCTCTGCCTTCAACCTCACAAACTGCTCTCTGCTCCTCCACCATCTCCCTCCTCCATCTCCTGTGTCTGCTCTCTGTTTTGTTTGCGTCACACGAGTGGAGTTAGAGGACAACGCAGGAGGAGGGGTGGACTGGAGCCTGTGGCTGAGGAATGTAACTAAGTGATAGAACATGGCTATAAAAGGATTGTACTTCCCCTCTGATACTCTGATGTCACAACACAAACATTTCCTCCTTCCTTCTCCTCCACTTCGCAGTTATTGACACTTCTGCCAGTTATCCATAATTTCTCTCGAGCCCACATGCAGCTCCTTTGACTTTCCTGGTAAACAGGTCGGCATTTACTGTAAGAGAAGAACAGTTTTGTGTTTTGGTAAATCACACTGGCAGACAATGGTCTATGTGTTGTGCCCACATCATTTGATACCCTGCTGCTAAAGCTATCATCAGGGACACCAAAGTGACACGACATAAAATGATTATGATATGTCTGTCTTTTTATTTTGTCATGCCAAAATGTGCTTCATGTTTTATTTTTGTTTTTTCTTGTGAGTGTTTGCAATTGTGTGCACATTTTGTAGACTGCTGTACATGAACTGCCTATTGGGGACAATTTAAAAAGACAAACAATTTATCAATGTTGTGTAATAGACAACTTCTTAAAGTGTTTTTTAAATCAGATTTGTAGCCATTTTACTCCTAGCACTTTGTCACATTCAGTTTATGAGATGAATCTATCAAAAGTTTGAATTACATTCAAAGTTTCAGAGACGATTCTGAAAAAGTTGTCACATATTACATGCTAGTTCTTTCTGAATTGTTTGTTCGGTGTTTTCGGCAGTCACTCAAAAGGTGCAGCAAATCGTCAACTATTGTTTCATCAATCTGTCAGCAGCACAAGAATTTCTATTTGCACACCAAATAGGAAGCTACAACTCACTACAGGGACACTGAGTCCAAGAGCATTTACACTCCCTAAATGCTAATCTTTTTACCTTTATATGTTCCTCTCCCTTTTAAAGCTTTGACCCACTTACTTAGATGCCCAAACCCACCTTGTTGAAGTGACTCAACGCTTGCCATTTCTCACTTTTTCCAGGTGCACAACGTAGAGCATTAAAAAAAGCACTGAAATCAAACATCACAGGATAATAACAAGTAATTTGACATGTCAGATTTAGTTATTACTGCCACCTGTAATGACAGATGGTTTGTCTCTCCATTGCTAGTGTCACACATATAAAAAAAAAACAGCATCTCAGAAGTAGCAGGATCATACCAAGTGAAATGTGCGCTAACAAACTGAGCGGTTTCTTAGTATTTTAGCGTGATCTGACTCCTCCCGTGTTATTCTTTTCCAGGAAAAATAGTGGTCATTTCCAATGACCTAGATAGCGAGAGGTAAAACTTACATAACGGACTCCGTCACACTCTGAATGTTTTAGGGCTAAAGGATTTCTCAACCACAAATGTTTAATCCGCAGGTTGTGACAGACATGGTGGGAGGACGGGAGAAAGAGTATATGCTAAGCAAACACTACACACAGACAGACACACACACACGCACATACACACACACACAGACACACACACACGCGCAGCCTTCACCAAAACAACAAAGAAAGAAATGTCATATTAATCACCTTTTTCATCCAATTATTAATCATTTAATCAATAAACTAGATCAGCCCGCCACTGAATTGATGCTTAGTCCAATCAGAAATGCCTGAACTGTTCAAGTTTTTTATCTTTTAGTATATTTATAATATTTGTATAAAAATGCTGAGGTGATTAAATAAAAAAATCTGCAGAATGTCAATTTATTTATTCAACTAGTCAGTTAATTATCTGATTAATTGATCACCAAAATGATCTTTGAATCACGAACAGGAACTGAAGTCAGGCAGCAGAGTAGAAGGAGGAAATACTGCCACCTGCAGGTGGGAGGTGGCATCACGTCAGCTCA
>NW_006800083.1:548499-588754 GCF_000485575.1 Poecilia formosa
GGATGGATGGATGGATGGATGGATGGATGAATCTATGCAGTGTAAAATGTGACATGGGGGGGAAGCTGAAGTCAATCAATAGCTAAAATTTCACTATTAGGAGAAAAAGAAAAATCCATGTTGTTGTCAATAGTTTAACTTGAAGCACTTTATAAAAAAAAAATGCTTCTTTTGACCAGCTTGCTGTCACCAGGTTCCTGAAATGTCCGGCTTTGTGGAGCTTTTCAGACATTTGCCCTTTTGTTCCTCGGGCCGTTTAACCAGCCTAGTCCCATGAACTGGCTGGTAAGTTAATGTTTGCGAACAAACAAACACATGCCTGCTTTTTTTTTTTTTTTTTTCATTCTGGCTTTGCTGTTTACACTATGTGGTCATTGTCCATCACCATGGCGACACATCCTGCTGTGGCTCGAAAGGGGAACTGGGTTTACAGACACAATGCGCAATTGTGGCTTAAGTTGAGGAGTACTTAGGGTCCAGTTTCAATAGGTTTCTTTGGAAAATCTGCATTCCTCATGCATTTGTAATGCACAGACAATGGGGATAAATCAATTTAGGTTGTCTCAGCCGTGTTCTGAGCTCAGCAGATGGCATGATGCAGCTTGAGTAAGATATGTTTATAGCTTTAATTTAAATTGATGTTTTCGTTCTGTTTACTAGCGAGGAGCAACACAGCAACATAGAAGCAAAGTAATTGCAAATGCAATAGCAACAAGGAAAAGTGTGGCAAATAAAAAAAACAAATAGAATCATGCAAAGATAATTAGAATGCATTGCACAACATGCACTGTGCATTCTCTAGATTGTATGTTCAACCTTGGTTACATATTAAAGTTGCGAAAAGTTGCAAGTTACAACAAAAATGTAAAAGCAGATTATTTTAAGTTAAGTATTATGAGTAGTTTTGTCTTACTTTCTTGCAAAGCACATTTACCTTTTCATACCCTGAATATTGGGCAAAACCTCCACATGTTTAAATATTTTTCAGTAATTATGTAGGATGTGGGCCAGTCTCACGCATGCATGTATGCGGATCTAAACCATTCCACTTCAGTTTGCTTGGATGTTTAGGGTCATTGTCCAGCTGGAAGGAAAACCTCTGCCCTGGTTTCAAGTCGTTTGCATGCTCTCACGGGTTTTCTTCCTGAATTGCTCTGAATTTAACTCATTCTGTATCCGTATCAGTTTTAATCAGCTTCCCTGCTACTCCTGAGAAAAGGATCCCTGCAGCCCAACAGTGGGAGCTTCATATCAGGGATGATGTGTTCAGGGTGACACAGAAAATTGCATGTGGGACAAAATGTTTTGATTTTCTCGGCTGATTGCTGTGTTTCCTTTGCTGATAATTGCAAACTTTAAAAATGACTTTGAATAACGGCGTTCTTGTTGACATGTACGGTCCAGATTGGTGGAGATAGGCTCTCTCACTTGAGATGTGGATCTCTGCAGCTCCTCCAGAGCTGGGCCTCTTTACTCTTTTTCTGATTCCTGCTCTCTTTGTCCAGCCTGTTAGTTTTGGTGGTTAGGAGGTCTGGATGTGTTTGGTATTGTGTCAAATTTGCTCTGAAAGCTGTTTGAAGTTTAGGGAAATTGATCTGTAGCTTACTCTGCTTTAAAGGTCACCAGATCTTTATCTCTAACCCTGATGTTGTTCTTTTGCTAATGTTCTCTAACAAATCTCTCACTCTGTTGCATTTGTACAAAGGTTAACATGGTTGCACAGGATTCCATGCAACTTATCAGAGTAAAAGGTGCTGGATATAAATACAAGTCAGATTTCTGAAATTTTATCTATGGAAATTTTAAAAAAACTTTTAACTATTTCCTTCTTTTTGAAAAACATAAACTGTTGGGCGTCTATGACCTAAAATCCCAACAAACAATCCTAGATAGAAGATTGCATTAACAACATAATAAAATAGGAAACAGTTCAAGGTTTTAAATAATAATAACATGCAATGGCAAGATTTGTGTGAAAGTGTAAACCAGTCTTAATGAACCTCAGGAAAGTTATAGAACTGCAACACTATATAGTACAAGAACTGTCTTCAAAAATGTAGACAAGGTTTGCGTTTTTCCCAAACAAAGTTGCTTAAGAAGGTCATTTCATTAGCTTTCTGAAACAAATGTGCCTTCCATTTTCTCTGGAACCATCATTCCATGAAGTTTCCACATACATGATTTATCTGCCCACAAAGTAACATGCAAAGGTTGTTTTCAAATCTCTGTCAAAGGTCACAGGTCATGGTCATGCGTGCATACAACTCACAGGCTAATATCGCACTCCGTAAAACACAACGATTTCTAAATGCAACACAGAAAATCTTAGACAAATCCAAGCACGGTGCACTAGCCAACGTTCCAAAGTCTTTATAGTGGCAAGTTTTTTTCTCACAGCCTTTCTTTCATTCCATCAGCTGCCCAAACTCTGAGAGGGTGGTGGCGTGTTTGTTGCACAACACATCGTCTCACAGGGAATTTAAAGTGGAAGTTGCAACAGGGTACTTTTGTGAACTTCTGCTTAACAGTGTTTCTTGCACAATCTCTAGAACATTTTGCTCACAAAACACAGATCAATCAAGGCTGGAAATGACAGCAGCTGACTTGCTTCCTGGGAAACGGCATGTTGTGTAATTCCATTGCTTTCCCTCTTTCATGTTTGCAGTATTTAAGTTTTAGGACATTTGTAAATATTGAAAGGGATGGATGTATTTCACTGCTGCAGTTTACATTTCTGGTAAATCAGCTTTATGTACACAGCTTAGAAATGTCTTCAGTTTCCTGAGTAATTTTAGTGAAAATGAGGAGGAAAAAGAACAGTTTTCTGGTGTCAGCCACATGAGTGGAGGGGTGGTTACTGCTATTGTTTTTAGTTGCTTTTCTTGGCAAGCACAATCAGTGTTGCACAACTAGTAAATCTGAATAAAAAGGTCAGCAAATAAACATGTTTCGCAATTTACGTATAAGGTTAGTTTCCTGGTGAGAGCCAGTGAAATCCGAATGCGAGTATCTCATATAACTTGAAAATCTTGCAAATTTTTGTAGATCTTGAGAAAGTAAATTATGATAGCAATAAAAGGTTTTGAAATGTCTTATGGAAAGATTAAAATATATATATTTCAACTGGCAAATCTGTCCAGATCATCATATCCCAAACTGCCATGAAATAATCCTTATAAATAATGGATTTTGACAAACAAACAAACAAACAAAAAAAGATTTCTTGAAATGAAAATATTCTGACTTTTCTTGGAAACAGTTTGGCCTATGAAGTTTTAACTATAAAATCCCATGTTTATTGCGAACATTCGAACATGGCAGCCAAAACCTTCTAAAGGGATCCGTCCCTTTAGAAGGTTTTGGCTATTTTCATACTGGTGTGTTTATGGCTGACACCTAATGGAACTGATCCAAAATAATTCACTTATGTTTTCCTTCAGTTTGTTTATATTTATAATATTTTTTTGGTTTATATATTTTATGTAGTTGTGATGTGCAGAAAACCCAAAAATGTAAAAGTCCATAAAAAGTCAACAACATTTTTTTTATTTAATTAGGAATTTATTGTTTGCTTTTCAGGCAATTAAAAATATAATATTTTCTTTTTCTGTTTTTTTTTCTCTCACATTGCTATTTCACAGAGTTGGAAATATCTCTCCATAAATAAAAGTACAAAACACATAGTTTCTTTTTTTTTAAACATGAATAAATATAATAAATACATTAGTTTAAGTTAACAACAAGAGCCAACCAATAACCAAATGGAATACTGTGGTGTTCCCTGAACCAGGCTGTCAAACAAACAGGGGGGAAAAAAACAACAACAAAAAAAAAGAAAACTATAGATGGTGTGCAATTAACAAAAGAGCAAATAAAACAGAACGTTTTGCAGAATCAAACACCATGAGAGCATGTCAGGATACAAATATTCAGTTCTGAACTCAACAATCTATTAGCATACTTTGATCCTTCAGCATTCTGCAATATTTACTTGCACCCCAAGTCTGGAAAAAATAAACTCAAACATTCCTGCATGCATTCTTGTACAGTCACTCGCTTTCCATACACACTGAGCAGAATTACAAATGAAGCTTTGGTTGAATGCTACTGGGACATTTTCCCCATTTGAATTAGCTGTAAAGTGCATACAATAGACACGTCAGGTGTCGCTGATTAAGGCTACTGAATCAAACATACTGCTTGTGGCACAGAGGATGGAAAAGTCTTTAAGGCACAGGCATCATTGATTATCACTAAAAGAGAAGCCATTTTTCTTTAATCACCACTGATTTGTAGTGATCCATAGTATGTGCTGGTAAGGTCAAGACCTGCAGAGGAGGTAATTTTCTTGGAAGACCACATACAAAGGTCTAATAGGCTATGCCATATTTCTGAGTATAAAAATAAAGTCTGATAACATTTGAGTTCTAAAATCATCTTAGCATGTGTAGTTTCTAAAAGATAAGTTACATTTCTACAAGTGTTATTAAGTTGTCTTGTTCTGAAGAGTTTCAAAAATAGTCAGGAAACAGAAAGGCTACGTAAGTGTCACAGTTCTTTCTCTTTGGATTGTGTTGTCTGATTTGTATTTTTAGTCAGACAGGGACAGACGCTCAAACACGGTCAGCCTCTTGGTGGCCGACCCGTCGAAAATCGGAGATTCAGACCCGCTGGAGCTGCTGCTGCTGTAGCTGTCCTCCAAGGAGTCCTCGGAGGAGAAACGCTGCAGTCCAGCGGACCTGGTGAAGCCCCCGGTGCTGCCGATACCAGGAAACAGCAAGCCGCCTTCCTGGTCCACTGTGCTGGGGAAGGCTCTGGATTTATTGTTGGAAAAGTTATTTCCGTGGTTGCACACGCAGCGTGTAGGCTTTGGCTCCAGGATGAGAGGAATGTTTCCGGTGCTGGTGCGGGTCTGGTGGCTGCCAAACTGGAATGCTGATGTCTCCCTCTGCACAGAGTCTCCAAACACAGGGGAGAGGAGATCTGCAGGAGGAGGGGAAACTGAAGGAGCACGGGTGAATCCCAGGTTGGGATCATTGAAGAGTGAAGAGAACGACGGAGGAGAGGAACTGCGGGATGGACCCATGAACCCGGCAAAGCTGACACTCTGGCGCAGCTGGTGGCGTGGGTTGTGGCTGCCAGATGCAGAGGGATTTTGCTGCTGCTGGAATTTGGCAGATGGTAAAGGACCACCGCTGATTTTCTCCTCGTGGATGAAGTGGCAGCGCGAGCCATACGGACAGTACCCAAAGTTGTAGAAGGTTCTGCAGGGCTCGGTTTTATACTTCGGGTGGCGGAACATTCCTCTCAGTTCGGCTTCACCATGAGCAAACTGACACTTGCTACCGTACTTGCAAGTGCCGCTCTCCTGGTAGCCACGACACAACTCAGTCTTGTAACGGTTAGAGGAAAGCATTGGCGGTACCTGGGCTGGGAGGTTGGACGAGGGAGGAAACCCTGGTGGGGGGGCCACCGTAGTAGCAGGGCTTGGGGGGAAAGGCTCCAGGCCTTTCAGGTGTCCGATTGAAGGGAGCAGGGAGCTGCTGGGCTCGGTCAGGCTCATGGAGCGGTCAGGCCGGAAGGAAAGCTGTTTTTTGTCGGAGACCGGCGCCTGACTCCAGATGTTCGATGACCAGATAGAGCTGCCATTGTCATCATCGTTAACATGATCCGAGCTCGAGCTAAGGCATGAAGAAGCAGGTTGGGAGGAGGGAGAGAAGAATGAGGCCGATCGGTTCAGTCGGTTTTGCCCTGGGTTCTTAAGCTGTACGAAGAGCGGGTCTTCATTCAGGGCCAAGTTTAGAAAGTTCTGTAACAGATGATTTAAACAGTTACCACAAAGCATACAGACCATCTGTGAGGCAATACAAAATGTCTCAAATGAGTAAAAAAAAAACAAAAAAACAAAACAAAACAAAAAAAACACTTATAGATATACTTTTTGAACTTCATAAAGTTGACCAAAAAATAAATAAAGAAAGAAAAACCCCCCACAAAAGTTGTGTTTTTACTCACTTTTGCCAAAATGTCGTCAAGCATATCGGACATGCTGTATCCCTTTGACTACACCAACAAGCCTGAGCTCTGATCCTTGGTTGAGTGATAAATGCCTGCGTGTAGACTTGTGTTAACCCTGCCTTTCTTAGCTCCTATATTAAGGGAAACGCTCTGCTCCTCCCCTCCTTTGGGAGGGGTTTCCACAGGCCATGTTCCCGGATGATCCTCTTTCTGACAACCCTTTCTCCTCCCCCTCCAGAAAAACAGAAAGAAAAAAAAAAAAACGAGAGAGAAAAAGACAGAGGAGAGCTGAGTATTTTTAGCCAGCTGTGTGAAATGTTTCAGTTTCGTAGGCATGTGAAGCCGAAGTGGCTTATTTACATAGCTCTCGAAGATACTCTACTTTAGGGCAAATGCGCTTATGCTCTCATGCACAAAGTTCCTGAAGGAAGATAAATCCCTCCCAATTCTGTGAGACATTTAGAAATCTGAAGAATTCAAGCTTCAAGATAATGTCAAAATAATTGAGATTTCTGAACATAATGTTATATGTTTACAGTGTTTGACCTCGTTGGAGTGACTAATACTACACTGTCGGGAAGTGTGATAAACGATCAAACAATGTATAGTTTCTGAGAGTTTTTTTTTTGTCTCATAGAGAGCAGAATGTATTACTGTACATTTGAGTTTACCAGAACATACCCCCCTCCCCCCTCCGCCCTATGTCTTCAGGTTTCAGTGATGATTACATCAGAGCTGCAAATTAAAGTACATGTTGGTCAAAGGGAGAAACCTTTGGTTGAAAACAAGATATGAGCAAATAGAAAAATATCAGCAAAGACCAAAAAAAAAGAGAGAAAAATCTAATTAGAGAATTCTTGAACACTGATGGCTAACGTTATTTGCATTTTAAACTAATTAGTGCTGTTGTAAGATTATTTTTATTACTAGGTTTGTTACATCAAGTAAATGATTTCTAAAACTTGGTTTTAGAATCTAGTTAAATACAACACAAAACAACATATTAATAACATTTTCTCCAGCCTTCTTGAGAAACTGATAAAAATCATTTTCTTGTCATAAGAAATATTCAGTGGTTTACATGGAAAATGTCTCACTCTGGAGCTCATGTACCAGAGAGTGGAAACGTGTCAGTCTTTGTGTTTATATGTGACAAAACAGATAATGTATTCACCATAAACAATATGCTTTCAGATGCTTTTTAAATGTAATTTTGTACATAAAAAAATTACACAAACTGTCCACAAAGTACTTGTACAGTTTTACTCTGCTTTGCGCGGGAAAGCTAAAAATGTTTTGTACACCCTTATTTTTATTTTATTTTTTACTCTCTGACTAATTCTCTTTCTCATAGGAAATGAGAGAGAGAGAGAGATCTCTCTCAAAAGACAAGACAATTTAAAAGGTGAATCAGGATTTTTAGAAAAAAGTTTTTTTTGTCTATGCTTTATAAAGAATGTAATTTCATTTCATATACTTCTCAATTATCAATGGAAAAAAAACATCTTTATCTGCCTCCACTGACCCGTCATATTCAAGACTCTGGCTGGTTCACTCCAGATAATTAATTTGATTTCCAGTCAGAAGAAACAAGTTGGTAAAATTATTATGCTACTTCAAATCGAACTCTAACAAGAAGGTGAATAATTTTAGGCTGTGCTCTACATTTATTTGACGTTTGACGTAAAATGTCATTATGCAACTGTAATAAATACACATTTATTGTCAGTTCTTTTTGAAGTCTTCCAAAGTTATTTATCGGGTAATTTTTTAATAAAGTGCAGAAAGTTTTGCCTTGGGTTCTGCTACAATACTGGAGTCATCAAGCACACAACTACAGCTGTGACCCTGAAATCTAAACAGATTACATACAATACCTTTAAATGCAGCTGTCAGTTTCCTTCAATTTTACTAAGTTCATATCAGATAATTAAAACAGTTTTTTTTCTCTCTTCGCTGCTGCTGCTCTTGCATGTGTCACCCACTTACATGAGTCACCCTGAATCCTGGCAATGACGGCGCGAAACAATGTTGTGTAAGTGTATAAGTCATTTTAATAATGGTAAATTGGTAATGACGTGCAACAATGCAGCCAGATTAATAAACGTGTCTTATTAGTGCAACAAGTTTTTACTTTACTTTTTAGCACCTATCCGTGTTGTAGTTATTGCCATATTGTCAGACGCCGTCAAAGTGACCTCCAGTTTGAGAAGAAGCGAGGAATTATGGGATAGGATTTTAGCCAACAGCTACTTAAATAGAGAACCAAAAGAAACTATTTTACTATAACTGGAAAAAAAATAACCTGGGAGCAAAGGTATTTTTATACAATATAATATTTGTATGATGTCCTGTTTACATTTTCTGAACCAAAATAAAAAAAACATTATGTCTATCTTGACTGCACATTGTTTTTTTACGGTAAAATTTTTTTGTAATAATGATGTGGAGGTAGTCAAGTTTCTATTTTTGACAGATTAAACAGATTTTTAGTATGTCAGTAAACAAGTAGTGTATGTTTAAATAAAAAAAGAAGTAGTAGTTTTGCTAGGAAGACTCACCATGTACTTTCTTAAATATATCATCAGAGAACTTTGCATATTTTTATACTGTCGTTGTTTAACAAGGATAAACTATGTAGCTAGCTTTATGTCTAACCTGACCACACACTTTTATAATACATCTGGATGCTAACACAACCTTGTATGAAGCAAAAACAACAAGAAAGCTAAAGAGGAAACCAAGATGATTGTACTATTTAACGTATCCCTGTGCTAACGATTCAGATCAAGTCAAAGCCGTAACAACCATCTTCAAAATATTTATAGCAGTACTTATAGTATCACTAATCAAACTATCAGTCTTAGTCAGTGACAGTTCATGTTTTAAATGTGCTCCTTGATGGGGTTTGATGACAAACCGAGTTGTGAATTTAGCACCAAAGTATGTACTGAACCCTGATTTTCTGCATCGTTGAACTCCCAGGGGCTAATTGCAGCTCTTTGTTCAAACGCAACTATTTTTTTGTTATGTCTTAATTTGTTTCAAACGGATCAACAGTGTATGGGCTAGTAATTAAATAAAACAAATAATAGGTAAATAAAACGACCTCACATGCTCTTTACCTTAACATGATGATGCACTGACATCATGGCTGGGACTGGGCTCGCTTCTCATGTTCAGCTAATAATATCTTCGGCTAGATATAAATAACGTTGTTTATTATAAGCTTGACGGATTATATGAGCCTGTCAACAGTGTGTGGAAAAATCTGACCCCTTCTTTAGGAACATCCCCCACCTCACCAGGCCAGGAAATTGGCAGGGATACTTGGGAAGCAAAATTACATTCATATGTGTGTATGTGTGTTTACATGTTGGTGTGGTTACTTTGATCTGCTCGGTTTTGCTACGTCTTTTGGTGCAGTTGCAGGGAGTAGCTCTAAAATAGGGAGTGGCACTCACAGAGCCTACGCGTATTAATGTAAGCTTCAGAGTCTTCTTGGTGACGGTGACTTGCAAGTTGCTCAGTGTGAGGTTTTTCTTTCCTTGGTGACTAAGTGACTGGGCTCTCAATTTCCACGTTTTCCACAGGGCTTTTTGTTGGATGACATCTCAGTTTCTACACAGCAAAGTCTTGAAACAGGTCAGGGCATGATGACAGGCGTGAGCTGGTCCGTAAAAAAGTGTAATTGGAGAAATGACATACAATGCAATCCCGGTACTTTTCTGTGATTTTTTTTATTTTTTTTTATTTTAAGGTCTATTCTTATTCTCAACCAAAAGCTTAATATTCATCTAGATCCAGCACTAAATGATGTGCACTTTAAAATGTGAAAGTATTTTTTTTTCCTTTTACTTTCTTTTCCACTGTTGATTGACTAAAACAAAAATAATAAATGTACATATCTATTTACCCTCAAACATAAACGAATAAGAAGAAATACTATCATCTGATGTCTAGACGTTCTAATTGGGTTTCAAAATGTACCCAATTTTCATGGACGTTTATCAGTGTACTCTGACTGTGGACATTGATAAAACAAGATGGTTGGATCATTAACCAAGAGGCCTTTGTTCAGCCTTGTTGATCACGTAGTACCTGCTGTTACACAGAATCGACTCAAGTGCCTAAAAATCTGTGGTTAAAAATATACCAGACACGTTCAACACTATTTGAACTTATCTCTGGTTAGATCATCCCAACTGCTTACAAAGCAAGGTCCAGGCTGCCAGCCCAGATTACATATCCTCTTATTTAAACTTCGGCCTAGGTCTAGCCTCTTTTCACTTCTGGTAAGTGGTGCAACACATTTTACATTTACCAGCAGCAGCTGATATATTATACAGAAAGCTTTGATGCCATCTCCCACATCTTATTACTGCCATATGTTCCCAGACCCAGCAATGGGAAGTGGAAAAAGGTTAAAAGGTAGCTACTTCTGCTTAAATGCTTGGGAGGGAAAACAATAAAAAATCTTGCAGTCCTATGCATGACAGATTGATCAGATTGATCTATGTGAATGTGTGTTATTGTGAAAACAATAAATCAAACTGCATATATATTGCACATCCAAATAGATGTACAAGTTATGGTACAGTAAGACTAAGGATCTAATCCTAGCAAATTAATTTCAAATTATTCTACACGGCCTAGACAATCACAGCAGGCTAGTTACTTTCCTTTTGTGTTGATCATATGATGCGATGACTTTGGAATGTATTCTGTTTTAAGTTTAATAACTTATAGCATTCATGTCTAATGATTTATGTCACCTTTAAAATGTGGAAAGAATATTTCCTAGTTAAATAAAAATAAAGGAAACTTAGCTCCAGAACATGCATAATATTCAACAATTACCTCATTTTACTGCTAATTGCCCTGAATGTTGGCAGTTAGCAGTAAAATGGTGTTATGATTGCAGTGAAAGAGTAAAGAACAAAGTTTTGACTAAGCATTAAGCTTTATTTTCTACCTACTTCTTGGTTGAATGAAAACAAAATCTAAATCTGCTGGAGTCATAGATAATTTTAACTGTCAGCATCTCACATAAATAACATGCCATTTATGACAAATATAAAGTTAAACTCCAAACTACTTTGCCATATTTCCATCCGGAGACTTCTCTACAAGCCCTTAAGTGCCCCTATATGAGGGGAACTCTGGGAAACTTTTTAGGACTCTGACTCATTACTGAGTTCAAACTGCGAAGTCATCATCACATGACAGGCAGGTTTAGTCAACATTGAAGAAGACAAGAAGAAGACAGCCCTGGAGGTTTCCTTTCTTGCCAAAACAAAATTTATGCTGCTGATAATTTTACTGAGCTACAGTTCAAACATTGTTTTTTGTTTTTTTGTTTTTTTTTGTACTTATGCTATCATGTACTTACAATCCACATCAAGTTAAGTAGTTTTTAGACTCACTGACAGTGTCAAAGTTGACCTTTCAGGTTTCTTTTGGTTTTTCATCTCCTTCAAAACTCTCACCTAAAGACCTTGATAAATACAGTTTGGCCAGACTGTGTCTACACTAACTAATACTCGGCAAATATTTAACCATACCCTACATAGCATTGCTATGGTGACGTGCCAAACACTGAGCCACTAAATGAGCACAGGTTAAACAGTCGCCTAGCAACCGCTGTGCAGCAGGTTTGTCAAGCTAATAAAGATGTCAGAAATATGATTAGCCTGAGCTGCTAATACCTTTGAGCTCACCAAATGATTCAAGACAGAAACTCAGGGAAGACTGAGTATTCCTACTGCAGAATAGGGAAAGTGAGTCAACGCTTTAAGTGAGAGGCCTGTGTTGACATTAGGAGTCGGGGAAAGTACCCTCCTCTCCAGACTTCTGGCACACTGATATGAGACGCGGCCGATACGGAGGCTTCTGTGTGGGGTCATTAACAGGTGGGCTGCTTTTGGACCAGTTGTCAGGGTATGAGCTGCATGCTCAAAAATATGCAGACTGCTGCAATGTAATCATATTGGTTCATCTTCATTTAAGAAGAACTTCAGTTTTTCATGTGTTGAAGGCAAATTTACATTTTCACAAAATCTATAAATAGACGTGTTTTCATTTCTGGACAAGAATTTAATGGATTCCTAGAACTTATGTTAAGAAGCTTCAACAAAATTAATTAAATGCAATTCTTCTCTTTAACAATGCAGTACTGAAGCTGTACGTAGCTTCGACACACTTCAATAGTGAGTACTGAATATGGAAGTGTGCACTTCAGTATTCAATAAATTAAAATATGCATCCCATTGAGAGTCATGAAATTAATTGCACATGTTAGAATAATCTTTAAGTCTGTATTAAAGTTACTTTTCATTAAGCCCATATTTATGCATAAGAATGCATGAATATATTGATCTGATGGAATGTTCTATATATTCTATATTAATGTCATGTTTTTTCATTAAACACATAAAAATAAATAAATACATACATACATCAGCCTGTATGTGTTTCACTTGGTGAATTGAGTCATTGAAATGAATAAACTTTTCAAAAATAATTCTAACTAATTGAATATGACTAACTTTTCCATGTTATCCTTTTGGATTATTGTTATCTAATTTCGTTATAAGTGAATAAGTTATTCTTGAATTGGACTGAATGTGTTTGTGCTTTCTTGAATGGAAATACATTTTAACCAAATCTATTCTGAACTCTGGTTTTGTGGCATCGAGTGCAGCTGCGGCACATCGCTTGTTTCTCAACAGGCAGATGTCTGATTACTAATGACTGGTGACTAATTTTAATCTCTCATTCTCAGTGGATTACTCGGTTATTTCCTGCTCATATGTTATAGTAGCATTTAATGAGTGGGTTGTTTTTCTAGAACTCGATCACGTCATGCTCACATTTATTTAGTGATCCAGTTGAAATACTCTTTCCAATCAATACTTTCAGGAACTGCACTGTTATAGTGGTTTTACCTTTTGACTGGAAACATGCAGACAAAAACAGGTTACAAGTTTATCACAACTTTCAGCTGTCACTTACAGTCAAAATCAGATGTTTTCTTAGTCTGTAAATGAGCAATTTTCTTACTGTAGTTTTTCTTATTTTTCTTATAATCAGACGAAAGATGTTACACTGAAGGTAATTTTGGGTTGGGTTTTTTTCACATTATTTTTTCAGTGTCAAAGGCTTTCCCTAATATTTGGAATAATTTACTTTAGTTTGCTGAACTTTTGCCCAAAAGACAAAGTATTGACATCAATTCTTTGTGCCCAAACATTGACTTTTTGGCTGATTTATTGAGTTGCTGCTTCAATAACGTGACATTATATATTTTTTTATTCATGATGTCATGCGTTTCATGAACCCTATTCAACCTGCAGCATTAGATTCATACAGCATAACGGTGTCACACTGGTACTTCAAAGTTTAATTGGTCTTATAGGCGAAAACCCGAAGGAAAAAAAATGACAGAAATAAACAAATTACTGCCACTGTAGAAATGTAGAGGATGGAAGGGGCATATAAAAGATAAGTCGGCAAACATTTTGAAATGTAAATGTCACAAATTTCTTTTAAAAACATTTCTGAAGAATAATAATACAGGAATAATGTAGTTCTTCAATAGTGACCCATTGAAAATGTCAGATCTTTCCATAAACAAGAGAAAGGTTATTTAGGTCACTCAGCATGTGACTGGGATTAGCGTGTGGCCCGACTGGTTAAACTTGTTTCTTTAGCTTTTCCTTACAAGGCGTCATGGTGACAACAACTCTACAGCAAAATGTAGCGTAGTGCAGTGACATACAAAATTATTTGCTAACAATACATCAGTCTTTTAATGTACCGGCATAAGCGGACACAGTGCTGCAGAAGGTACTAATCCCCTTACAGTTTTCTGTTCTGTTGCTTTTATTGCCACTAAATTACTTGAATCAATCACCTTTTCATTTGGGAAAATTAATTTTCAAATGATGATTTCTATTTTTAGGGAAACAACACTGTGCTAACCAGCATGACCGTATGGGAGAAAGTAATTACTCTATTGTTGCATCATGCTTAACCCAAATATAAAAAACACCAGGCCTGTTGGATCAAGTCGTGACTTTAATGGAGCCATCACTCGACAAGATGAAGTACGCTAAACATGACTAGATAAGCAACACACGATTCTCGGACTGATGAAAATTCAGGAACAGATAAGCAAGATCAGTCACATCTATGAGCCTGTATGGAGGTTACAGTCGCTGGGACCTCAGTGAACCACAGTCAGAGCTTTTATCCACAGAAAACATGGAGCAGCGGTGAACCTTGCCTGGAGACGTCAGACTACCAAAATTATTCCAAGAACATATTAACGCCTTTCCCAGGAAATCACAAAAGAACCAAGAGCAAAATGTAAAGCGCTGCTGGCCTCTCAGTGTACATGATTTACCAGTGAAAAAGGGACTGGACACAAATCACATATGCAGAAGAAATCCAAGGTTCAAATCACTGCTGCCCAAAAAACACACAAAAAGCCCATGTTGCACTTAGTAAAAACATCTTTATGACCCCCGAACTCTTTGAAAAAATGCTGGCGTTGGTTTAATGGAGGGCCATTTGTAGTAGTGAAACTAGTTGAACACCTGACTTGGTGTCATATTCCCAAAAAACAAGACAGATTGCATTCCTAAATGAATAAGAAAAAAAAAATAATTACCCCAAAATATTTGACTTCCTTTTTTCAATAAAATGAACTGGGAGACCACAGATCTGAGCAACAGACAGTGAGGTCCACAAGCATCTGCTTTCACTGTAACCATGAAAAAACAAACAAACGAAAAGACAAACCAAGCACTGACTTAGAATCCGTCATCTTATGCATTTTTAAAATTTCAACAAAAAATATGGAATGGTTTTAAAACAATTTTATGTAAACTGATATAAAGTTTTGACAAGACAGAGATTATAAAGGTGGTAGTTCAACAATATGCTAAAACCTTAAAGCTAAAAAAATAAATACATAAATAAAATCTATAGCATTCTGCCAAATGTATTTTGCAAGCTCAAAGACATTTTTGCCATGCTTCCTGTATCAGCTGCGAAGAGTGGCTTTGGAGGAATTTCTTCTTTGAGCAAAAAAAGCAGTAATTACATTACTGAAACAGCTGCGACTGTAATCTTGGTTGATACCACACACAATTAATGCTGAGGTTTTCCAGTGTGTAACTCAAGAGTTGTTTATCTGACTCTTTTCTCTGGCAGTGAGAAGTGGTGGTTTTCCATAAAGGAGCAAAACCCATAATTTGCGCACATGTTCCTCTGTTCTGAAAGCATAAAGTCGCAACTAAATTAACCATTTCTGATCTGTGCTCCATGTAAATGTTCACAAATTAATTATTTGCTTGCCCTCAAGAACAATCAGACACAAAATAAAAAATAAAAATAAATAATGGATCCTTCACTTGAATGAAACCCCGAGTAGTGCGATGGAAAGTAATTGTTTTCATAACGTGTCTATTGTACAGTAGGGAATGTTAGTTTTTAAAGAAACTAAAATAAAAAGACGAAAATAATTGGTTTGTGTGAATGAATGCACATTTGGCAACAGAACGCAAGCCAAAGAAAAACACAGTCAAGCACTTTTTGCAGGAGAAAATTATATGAGTTGTGTTACAATGCATGCAGTTGTCAGGCAACAAGGTATATTTAGAGTGTTTGAAAGCATCCGGCAATAGCTCTGGGTAAAACGTAATCTTATGTTTCATATTCTGTGACTGGTGTCCTGAATTTAAAAAAAAAAAGAAAGAAAAAAAAATTGGAGGGGATTTCCCATTTGGTAAAGAGTTGAATTTGACATTTTCAATGACCAGGGCAAACTCGTGGTTCAGGTTTTGTTTTATTTCGGAAGAGAAATTAAAAACAATAAAAAAATACTTTGAAACTGTGAGTTTCAAATCTCCGTGCTTCAAAGTAATTTCCAACGCAGTGCCTGGAAAAGTTATTCGTAGCGGTGCAATGTTTTGTTTTGTTTCAACCACAAACGTAATTGCATTTTTTTTTAAATGTTTTTATGTGACAGAGTAACAAGACAGCAGTTGTGAAGTGGAAGAAAAACGACACATGATTATAAGATACTGTTTTTACAAATAAAACAGAAAGTTGTGGAAAGTTTGGAGCAGGTTTACGCTTACAAAGCAATATCCTAAAATGACACAAAGACCTAAATATATTTGAGAATCTGTCGTAAGATCCGACAAGGGATTTTCACAGATGTTATCTGTCCACTTGTCCTGTGTTTGACCTAATTTGCAAAGAAGGGAGGCCAATAATTTCAGACTCAAGATGTGCTTAGTTAGCAGAGTCGTACCTCCAAAACTGTAATTGTATCAAGAAGTGGTTCTGCAAGTAACTGAATCGGAGATGCTAAATACATATGCTCCCCGTAATTTTCCTGGGATTCCAAAGTGAAAACATGTGAAAAGGTTGAAGGTGTATGTGTAGGGAATTATGTGTCCCTGAAGTGCTAGCTCGCTCACGTGGACCGTCGTAAAACAAACGAACAGTCGGAACATTTTTGTCTAGAGAATATGCCTTTAAAACTCACCCATCCTGGTAAAACATTGAAAACGGGCAGAGTGCGTGCTTTGTCAGTAAGCAGTCGACCCAGCCCCCTTTTTGTGAATCAGCTGGGTGTTTGTCTGCGGTTCAAGGACACTGGTGTGGGATTTTAGGGTGTTGTGTGTGTTTGCTGCTATATTACTCTGTGGCAGTGACTAAGAAGTCACAGTGTCCACTGAGCACGTCATTTTGCTCCAAAAGCCTGACAGATGTTTCTCGCTGTCATTTTTCAGGCTGTGCTTTCTTTCTTTTTTTTTTTTCCTGTCTCAGCGGAAACGGCATTGGAGATTTCCAGATCAGAAATAATTGACTTGCAGCTTCTTCGTGTAAAGTGTCAGAGTTGAGCTCTCATGTAGCCAGATTTATAAAATAAATAAATAAATAAATAAATATGGAGGAACCTATTTGACGGGAATGGAATAGACAAGACGGAGAAAGCTGAGAATACTTTTTCTTCTTCTCATTGTATCTTTATGTAATTGCTTACAGTAAATATGTCAACAGACTAAATTCTAAGAAAACGTCTCCTTCTCGAAACTTCTCTCCTTCTTATATTTCCCTTTTTTTTCCTTTCCCAGAGTAGAGCAACGCTCTTCCTTCTCACACGGAAATCGGGACAGGGTGTAGAAAGCCAGAAGAATGAGGGTGGGAGGGAATGACGGGAAGCCACAGTAGGAAAATGAAACAAAATGTTCTCAACTGCAGGCTGGAGTGGCTGCCAGGAAATGAGCTCGGAGTAGTGGCGAAACTTACCCCGAAAGTCAGTTAAAAAACATTCCTAAAAACATAAATAACACCGTAGTTGTGCACTCAGACCCGCCACATTTGTCACATTCTGGATGTTGCAAACTTTAACGGAACTACACCAACAATGCGAGCTATAAAAAGAAGAAAAAGAGAAGAGAAGAACAGCAGCCGTGGAAGAGATAGGAACAACACAAAGCCAGCAGAAACAAAAGAATGTTTTCAAGTCCCCCCCCCTCCCCGACTACCAGATTTTTGGTGATCTTTTCAAACTTGATATTTATTCAAGACACACATTTTGAAGCTGCATAAACAATGAATCAGTTAGTATACTTGCCTGTAATTGCATTTGAAAATTAGAAACGGTAAAGTGGTAAAATATGTGATCAATACACACAGAAAGGCAACAGAAAAGTATTTTCCCCTTAATTAAAAAAACAAAAAAAAACTGATCAACTCAAATTTCTATGTAGAATTTAACTTAACCAGTATTGGAAACATCTGATGTTTCCATCAAACACATATGACAGCGACTACATAACTATTTTACATAGTTGCTGTTGTTAAAATCAGAGGAGCAATACTAAAAAATACTGCATATTACAGTTATTATTGCTGTTGTCTTTACTGTAATTTTGATTTTGCGACACAGACTAAAAAGATTTAAACATTTTTTATTTATTTATTTTTTAATAATAGCACCATGTTAACTAGATAATTAGTCAGGTTACCTGCAGTTAGCTGCTCAATTGAAAAAAAAAAAAAAAAAGTTTGATCCTCATTTAGTTTTCACATCCAAAATGTCTATAATTTATACAGCTGAAAATATATTCTAGCAAGCAAATGTTCCTCTTCCTGGGACTAATGAGAAGTGAAACACTGTCATTTCAGAGTAACAAGAGGGGAATGGGCAGAATTTGTTTAGCTGTGTGCTCTATGCAGCTGCAAGACACTTTTGTCACGCTGACACATCGTCTGACATCTCATTCTGAAAACCGATAGGAAAATTCATCTGGTCGATCCAACTTTAAGTATAACTCTGTGTTCCTTTCTGACATCATTAGTGAATGTTTTTTCAGAAAATGCTTTGTCATCTGGGATGATCGAGTAAAGTGCAGACAAAAACACAGGCATTGTACACACTGTATCTGTCAGGTTCACGTAATTTGCAACTGCAGGACTAAATGTGCAGCTTTTGTCTGAAACATTAACCCAAAAGGCTGTGGAGATGAAATCTCACTGGAATGAAGCCACGGCACCTTTGAGAAGCAAGATTATGCTTTTGGAGATCATCCAAAAGCATGATTGTAACTTTTTACATTTTTTTTTTTTTTTTTAATGTTTTTCTTTGCAAGAAAACTTGAAAAGTGCAAACCTTTCAGGTCATTGTCGTAAGTAAGACTGGTGTTGTTTTGGTTGGGTTGTACTTTGACATGCAATAGGTAATGCATGGATTCAGTGAAACTCAGATAATTGAAGTAAGTCCACTTGATTCTTTATAATCCTCTTTGACGTCATTGAAAACCGGCTCCATTCATCTTGATCTCGTATCTTCTTTTATCTCCCAGTCATGCCTCGCTGCATGCCAGACTCGGCAGATAAAATCCATTACGTTTCTAACCTTTATCCACGTTTTCTGGCCCGGCCCCTCTGAGCGTTTGCCAAAGAAAAAGCTTTGCCCTACACTTTCTCTCTTACTCTGCTGCCTCTTTCCTGTTTCTTTAAAAGGAAAAGTATGTTCCTGACTGGAACACCCCACACACACTCACACAAAGACACGCCAAAATAGAGAAAAGGGGAGTTTTTGCAGATGTATCTTGGAAACAGACATAGTAATATTCAGAAGTTAACAAAGTTAAAATGTTTGTCTGATCACGTCACTCAAGCTTTTCTGTTCCCCCACAGTTTCACACAGATACAACAGCTAGCTGCCTTGATGGATTTTAATATTTTTATTCCTTTTGTTTCAGTGATTCAGAGCGTTTCAGTGTCTACTTGTCTGTTCCCACAGTTATAAGTTTGCAGGCACCATCTTGTTCCTAAAAACAACAGATGTGGTCATAACGTCTACTGGTTTCTCGCTGTAACCTGCCTAGTTTCTGTAGCAATAAGTACACTGGTGGCGTTCAAAGTTTAAGCTCAAAGTACTCATGGGCCACAAAATCAGTATTTCAAAATAAAAAATACGAAAGCAATTCCACTTTTTTACCTGATCAGCAGAAGACTACATGCTTTGATGAAGCAATAGTGGTCTCCTTTTTTTGTAAAGCCAGATCTCTAAGACAAAAAAATAATCCTACATGTTTGCCATTTTAATATACAGACATACAATATTCCCTTAGGACTTAGGACAGAAGTCTGCAAATCCAGTCCTCAAAAGCCATTAATGACCTTAACGGCTGAAGGTCATTAGGATTTAATTCATACTAATGACCTCATTATGTGACTCAGATGTGTTGAAGCAGAAACACATCTGAAAGTTGCCAGATTCTAGTCTTGTAGATCCCCGTTTTAGGTCGTCTGGATTCGGTTAGAATTGACAGGAAATAATAATAATAAAAAAAAAACAAGACAGTGAGTTGTACATAACATTTCCTATTTTTAGATTATTTTAATGCATATTTTTCAGCCTCGATGTTTGTGCTGGTGGGCCAATTTTTTTGTCATTCCTGAAATGTGTTTGTATGCCACACAAAATTCAACCAACGATCCCCATCCACCACTAATGGTCTCCCTGGTTTCGACATTGAAAATACAGAGAGCGCAGAGCAAGTTTTGACTACAGAAATGAACCAGTGTTCATTGTTGCAACTTAGTTACCACCTAACAGATCTGCACTAATATAGTGAACTAATCCAGTGAAGCTTCTGGCCGATTGGTCACTATCTCTCTATTCTTTTCCTAAACAAAGTATGTTAAAGCATGAACCAGCCAGAATATTGCGCTAAAATCCACAGCTTTAGGATTTTCCCACTTAAATTAATCTGGAAAAGACATAAAGAGTGTTTGAGCAGGTGGAAAGATTCAAACACATTTAACACACAAGCATATGTTGTCACAGAATCACACCTAAATAAATAAGGCTACCAAGGAGATGAAACGCAGGACGAGACACTAAAACTTCTCTGTCCTCTGTTCGGCTCCCACAGCTCTTTCTTGCTCTCTCAGGTACACTTTGTATTTCCCACTACACCACTATTGACACACACACACACACACACACACACACACACACACAAACGCGCATACAGACACACAACCATGGCTGCAGCCCTCTCAGACAAACATTGTGTGCAACCCTCCATCCTCATATTTGAAAGATGGTCTTGGGAGGTGTGTGAGACCACATGGAAGTGTCACGATGCTGCAGGAAGGTTGTGTGTCTATGTGAGTGTGTGATTTCAGATGTCTGCTGAAAACACAAGATCATGTTTGTACGTCACATTCCAGGTCTGCCGTGCAAACCCAAACAGAGCAAAAACAGGCAAAGGACAGACAGAAAAAAAAANTGAATATGACTAACTTTTCCATGTTATCCTTTTGGATTATTGTTATCTAATTTCGTTATAAGTGAATAAGTTATTCTTGAATTGGACTGAATGTGTTTGTGCTTTCTTGAATGGAAATACATTTTAACCAAACCTATTCTGAACTCTGGTTTTGTGGCATCGAGTGCAGCTGCGGCACATCGCTTGTTTCTCAACAGGCAGATGTCTGATTACTAATGACTGGTGACTAATTTTAATCTCTCATTCTCAGTGGATTACTCGGTTATTTCCTGCTCATATGTTATAGTAGCATTTAATGAGTGGGTTGTTTTTCTAGAACTCGATCACGTCATGCTCACATTTATTTAGTGATCCAGTTGAAATACTCTTTCCAATCAATACTTTCAGGAACTGCACTGTTATAGTGGTTTTACCTTTTGACTGGAAACATGCAGACAAAAACAGGTTACAAGTTTATCACAACTTTCAGCTGTCACTTACAGTCAAAATCAGATGTTTTCTTAGTCTGTAAATGAACAATTGTCTTACTGTAGTTTTTCTTATTTTTCTTATAATCAGACGAAAGATGTTACACTGAAGGTAATTTTGGGTTGGGTTTTTTTCACATTATTTTTTCAGTGTCAAAGGCTTTCCCTAATATTTGGAATAATTTACTTTAGTTTGCTGAACTTTTGCTCAAAAGACAAAGTATTGACATCAATTCTTTGTGCCCAAACATTGACTTTTTGGCTGATTTATTGAGTTGCTGCTTCAATAACGTGACATTATATATTTTTTTATTCATGATGTCATGCGTTTCATGAACCCTATTCAACCTGCAGCATTAGATTCATACAGCATAACAGTGTCACACTGGTACTTCAAAGTTTAATTGGTCTTATAGGCGAAAACCCGAAGGAAAAAAAATGACAGAAATAAACAAATTACTGCCACTGTAGAAATGTAGAGGATGGAAGGGGCATATAAAAGATAAGTCGGCAAACATTTTGAAATGTAAACGTCACAAATTTCTTTTAAAAACATTTCTGAAGAATAATAATACAGGAATAATGTAGTTCTTCAATAGTGACCCATTGAAAATGTCAGATCTTTCCATAAACAAGAGAAAGGTTATTTAGGTCACTCAGCATGTGACTGAGATTAGCGTGTGGCCCGACTGGTTAAACTTGTTTCTTTAGCTTTTCCTTACAAGGCGTCATGGTGACAACAACTCAACAGCAAATGTAGCGTAGTGCAGTGACATACAAAATTATTTGCTAACAATACATCAGTCTTTTAATGTACCGGCATAAGCGGACACAGTGCTGCAGAAGGTACTAATCCCCTTACAGTTTTCTTTTCTGTTGCTTTTATTGCCACTAAATTACTTGAATCAATCACCTTTTCATTTGGGAAAATTAATTTTCAAATGATGATTTCTATTTTTAGGGAAACAACACTGTGCTAACCAGCATGACCGTATGGGAGAAAGTAATTACTCTATTGTTGCATCATGCTTAACCCAAATATAAAAAACACCAGGCCTGTTGGATCAAGTCGTGACTTTAATGGAGCCATCACTCGACAAGATGAAGTACGCTAAACATGACTAGATAAGCAACACACGATTCTCGGACTGGTGAAAATTCAGGAACAGATAAGCAAGATCAGTCACATCTATGAGCCTGTATGGAGGTTACAGTCACTGGGACCTCAGTGAACCACAGTCAGAGCTTTTATCCACAGAAAACATGGAGCAGCGGTGAACCTTGCCTGGAGACGTCAGACTACCAAAATTATTCCAAGAACATATTAACGCCTTTCCCAGGAAATCACAAAAGAACCAAGAGCAAAATGTAAAGCGCTGCTGGCCTCTCAGTGTACATGATTTACCAGTGAAAAAGGGACTGGACACAAATCACATATGCAGAAGAAATCCAAGGTTCAAATCACTGCTGCCCAAAAAACACACAAAAAGCCCATGTTGCACTTAGTAAAAGCATCTTTATGACCCCTGAACTCTTTGAAAAAATGCTGGCGTTGGTTTAATGGAGGGCCATTTGTAGTAGTGAAACTAGTTGAACACCTGACTTAGTGTCATATTCCCAAAAAACAAGACAGATTGCATTCCTAAATGAATAAGAAAAAAATAATAATTACCCCAAAATATTTGACTTCCTTTTTTCAATAAAATGAACTGGGAGACCACAGATCTGAGCAACAGACAGTGAGGTCCACAAGCATCTGCTTTCACTGTAACCATGAAAAAACAAACAAACGAAAAGACAAACCAAGCACTGACTTAGAATCCGTCATCTTATGCATTTTTAAAATTTCAACAAAAAATATGGAATGGTTTTAAAACAATTTTATGTAAACTGATATAAAGTTTTGACAAGACAGAGATTATAAAGGTGGTAGTTCAACAATATGCTAAAACCTTAAAGCTAAAAAAATAAATACATAAATAAAATCTATAGCATTCTGCCAAATGTATTTTGCAAGCTCAAAGACATTTTTGCCATGCTTCCTGTATCAGCTGCGAAGAGTGGCTTTGGAGGAATTTCTTCTTTGAGCAAAAAAAGCAGTAATTACATTACTGAAACAGCTGCGACTGTAATCTTGGTTGATACCACACACAATTAATGCTGAGGTTTTCCAGTGTGTAACTCAAGAGTTGTTTATCTGACTCTTTTCTCTGGCAGTGAGAAGTGGTGGTTTTCCATAAAGGAGCAAAACCCATAATTTGCGCACATGTTCCTCTGTTCTGAAAGCATAAAGTCGCAACTAAATTAACCATTTCTGATCTGTGCTCCATGTAAATGTTCACAAATTAATTATTTGCTTGCCCTCAAGAACAATCAGACACAAAATAAAAAATAAAAATAAATAATGGATCCTTCACTTGAATGAAACCCCGAGTAGTGCGATGGAAAGTAATTGTTTTCATAACGTGTCTATTGTACAGTAGGGAATGTTAGTTTTTAAAGAAACTAAAATAAAAAGACGAAAATAATTGGTTTGTGTGAATGAATGCACATTTGGCAACAGAACGCAAGCCAAAGAAAAACACAGTCAAGCACTTTTTGCAGGAGAAAATTATATGAGTTGTGTTACAATGCATGCAGTTGTCAGGCAACAAGGTATATTTAGAGTGTTTGAAAGCATCCGGCAATAGCTCTGGGTAAAACGTAATCTTATGTTTCATATTCTGTGACTGGTGTCCTGAATTTAAAAAAAAAAAGAAAGAAAAAAAAATTGGAGGGGATTTCCCATTTGGTAAAGAGTTGAATTTGACATTTTCAATGACCAGGGCAAACTCGTGGTTCAGGTTTTGTTTTATTTCGGAAGAGAAATTAAAAACAATAAAAAAATACTTTGAAACTGTGAGTTTCAAATCTCCGTGCTTCAAAGTAATTTCCAACGCAGTGCCTGGAAAAGTTATTCGTAGCGGTGCAATGTTTTGTTTTGTTTCAACCACAAACGTAATTGCATTTTTTTTTAAATGTTTTTATGTGACAGAGTAACAAGACAGCAGTTGTGAAGTGGAAGAAAAACGACACATGATTATAAGATACTGTTTTTACAAATAAAACAGAAAGTTGTGGAAAGTTTGGAGCAGGTTTACGCTTACAAAGCAATATCCTAAAATGACACAAAGACCTAAATATATTTGAGAATCTGTCGTAAGATCCGACAAGGGATTTTCACAGATGTTATCTGTCCACTTGTCCTGTGTTTGACCTAATTTGCAAAGAAGGGAGGCCAATAATTTCAGACTCAAGATGTGCTTAGTTAGCAGAGTCGTACCTCCAAAACTGTAATTGTATCAAGAAGTGGTTCTGCAAGTAACTGAATCGGAGATGCTAAATACATATGCTCCCCGTAATTTTCCTGGGATTCCAAAGTGAAAACATGTGAAAAGGTTGAAGGTGTATGTGTAGGGAATTATGTGTCCCTGAAGTGCTAGCTCGCTCACGTGGACCGTCGTAAAACAAACGAACAGTCGGAACATTTTTGTCTAGAGAATATGCCTTTAAAACTCACCCATCCTGGTAAAACATTGAAAACGGGCAGAGTGCGTGCTTTGTCAGTAAGCAGTCGACCCAGCCCCCTTTTTGTGAATCAGCTGGGTGTTTGTCTGCGGTTCAAGGACACTGGTGTGGGATTTTAGGGTGTTGTGTGTGTTTGCTGCTATATTACTCTGTGGCAGTGACTAAGAAGTCACAGTGTCCACTGAGCACGTCATTTTGCTCCAAAAGCCTGACAGATGTTTCTCGCTGTCATTTTTCAGGCTGTGCTTTCTTTCTTTTTTTTTTTTCCTGTCTCAGCGGAAACGGCATTGGAGATTTCCAGATCAGAAATAATTGACTTGCAGCTTCTTCGTGTAAAGTGTCAGAGTTGAGCTCTCATGTAGCCAGATTTATAAAATAAATAAATAAATAAATAAATATGGAGGAACCTATTTGACGGGAATGGAATAGACAAGACGGAGAAAGCTGAGAATACTTTTTCTTCTTCTCATTGTATCTTTATGTAATTGCTTACAGTAAATATGTCAACAGACTAAATTCTAAGAAAACGTCTCCTTCTCGAAACTTCTCTCCTTCTTATATTTCCCTTTTTTTTCCTTTCCCAGAGTAGAGCAACGCTCTTCCTTCTCACACGGAAATCGGGACAGGGTGTAGAAAGCCAGAAGAATGAGGGTGGGAGGGAATGACGGGAAGCCACAGTAGGAAAATGAAACAAAATGTTCTCAACTGCAGGCTGGAGTGGCTGCCAGGAAATGAGCTCGGAGTAGTGGCGAAACTTACCCCGAAAGTCAGTTAAAAAACATTCCTAAAAACATAAATAACACCGTAGTTGTGCACTCAGACCCGCCACATTTGTCACATTCTGGATGTTGCAAACTTTAACGGAACTACACCAACAATGCGAGCTATAAAAAGAAGAAAAAGAGAAGAGAAGAACAGCAGCCGTGGAAGAGATAGGAACAACACAAAGCCAGCAGAAACAAAAGAATGTTTTCAAGTCCCCCCCCCTCCCCGACTACCAGATTTTTGGTGATCTTTTCAAACTTGATATTTATTCAAGACACACATTTTGAAGCTGCATAAACAATGAATCAGTTAGTATACTTGCCTGTAATTGCATTTGAAAATTAGAAACGGTAAAGTGGTAAAATATGTGATCAATACACACAGAAAGGCAACAGAAAAGTATTTTCCCCTTAATTAAAAAAACAAAAAAAAACTGATCAACTCAAATTTCTATGTAGAATTTAACTTAACCAGTATTGGAAACATCTGATGTTTCCATCAAACACATATGACAGCGACTACATAACTATTTTACATAGTTGCTGTTGTTAAAATCAGAGGAGCAATACTAAAAAATACTGCATATTACAGTTATTATTGCTGTTGTCTTTACTGTAATTTTGATTTTGCGACACAGACTAAAAAGATTTAAACATTTTTTATTTATTTATTTTTTAATAATAGCACCATGTTAACTAGATAATTAGTCAGGTTACCTGCAGTTAGCTGCTCAATTGAAAAAAAAAAAAAAAAAGTTTGATCCTCATTTAGTTTTCACATCCAAAATGTCTATAATTTATACAGCTGAAAATATATTCTAGCAAGCAAATGTTCCTCTTCCTGGGACTAATGAGAAGTGAAACACTGTCATTTCAGAGTAACAAGAGGGGAATGGGCAGAATTTGTTTAGCTGTGTGCTCTATGCAGCTGCAAGACACTTTTGTCACGCTGACACATCGTCTGACATCTCATTCTGAAAACCGATAGGAAAATTCATCTGGTCGATCCAACTTTAAGTATAACTCTGTGTTCCTTTCTGACATCATTAGTGAATGTTTTTTCAGAAAATGCTTTGTCATCTGGGATGATCGAGTAAAGTGCAGACAAAAACACAGGCATTGTACACACTGTATCTGTCAGGTTCACGTAATTTGCAACTGCAGGACTAAATGTGCAGCTTTTGTCTGAAACATTAACCCAAAAGGCTGTGGAGATGAAATCTCACTGGAATGAAGCCACGGCACCTTTGAGAAGCAAGATTATGCTTTTGGAGATCATCCAAAAGCATGATTGTAACTTTTTACATTTTTTTTTTTTTTTTTAATGTTTTTCTTTGCAAGAAAACTTGAAAAGTGCAAACCTTTCAGGTCATTGTCGTAAGTAAGACTGGTGTTGTTTTGGTTGGGTTGTACTTTGACATGCAATAGGTAATGCATGGATTCAGTGAAACTCAGATAATTGAAGTAAGTCTACTTGATTCTTTATAATCCTCTTTGACGTCATTGAAAACCGGCTCCATTCATCTTGATCTCGTATCTTCTTTTATCTCCCAGTCATGCCTCGCTGCATGCCAGACTCGGCAGATAAAATCCATTACGTTTCTAACCTTTATCCACGTTTTCTGGCCCGGCCCCTCTGAGCGTTTGCCAAAGAAAAAGCTTTGCCCTACACTTTCTCTCTTACTCTGCTGCCTCTTTCCTGTTTCTTTAAAAGGAAAAGTATGTTCCTGACTGGAACACCCCACACACACTCACACAAAGACACGCCAAAATAGAGAAAAGGGGAGTTTTTGCAGATGTATCTTGGAAACAGACATAGTAATATTCAGAAGTTAACAAAGTTAAAATGTTTGTCTGATCACGTCACTCAAGCTTTTCTGTTCCCCCACAGTTTCACACAGATACAACAGCTAGCTGCCTTGATGGATTTTAATATTTTTATTCCTTTTGTTTCAGTGATTCAGAGCGTTTCAGTGTCTACTTGTCTGTTCCCACAGTTATAAGTTTGCAGGCACCATCTTGTTCCTAAAAACAACAGATGTGGTCATAACGTCTACTTACTGGTTTCTCGCTGTAACCTGCCTAGTTTCTGTAGCAATAAGTGCACTGGTGGCGTTCAAAGTTTAAGCTCAAAGTACTCATGGGCCACAAAATCAGTATTTCAAAATAAAAAATACGAAAGCAATTCCACTTTTTTACCTGATCAGCAGAAGACTACATGCTTTGATGAAGCAATAGTGGTCTCCTTTTTTTGTAAAGCCAGATCTAAGACAAAAAAATAATCCTACATGTTTGCCATTTTAATATACAGACATACAATATTCCCTTAGGACTTAGGACAGAAGTCTGCAAATCCAGTCCTCAAAAGCCATTAATGACCTTAACGGCTGAAGGTCATTAGGATTTAATTCATACTAATGACCTCATTATGTGACTCAGATGTGTTGAAGCAGAAACACATCTGAAAGTTGCCAGATTCTAGTCTTGTAGATCCCCGTTTTAGGTCGTCTGGATTCGGTTAGAATTGACAGGAAATAATAATAATAAAAAAAAAACAAGACAGTGAGTTGTACATAACATTTCCTATTTTTAGATTATTTTAATGCATATTTTTCAGCCTCGATGTTTGTGCTGGTGGGCCAATTTTTTTGTCATTCCTGAAATGTGTTTGTATGCCACACAAAATTCAACCAACGATCCCCATCCACCACTAATGGTCTCCCTGGTTTCGACATTGAAAATACAGAGAGCGCAGAGCAAGTTTTGACTACAGAAATGAACCAGTGTTCATTGTTGCAGCTTAGTTACCACCTAACAGATCTGCACTAATATATTGAACTAATCCAGTGAAGCTTCTGGCCGATTGTTCACTATCTCTCTATTCTTTTCCTAAACAAAGTATGTTAAAGCGTGAACGAGCCAGAATATTGCGCTAAAATCCACAGCTTTAGGATTTTCCCACTTAAATTAATCTGGAAAAGACATAAAGAGTGTTTGAACAGGTGGAAAGATTCAAACACATTTAACACACAAGCATATGTTGTCACAGAATCACACCTAAATAAATAAGGCTACCAAGGAGATGAAACGCAGGACGAGACACTAAAACTTCTCTGTCCTCTGTTCGGCTCCCACAGCTCTTTCTTGCTCTCTCAGGTACACTTTGTATTTCCCACTACACCACTATTGACACACACACACACACACACACACACACACACACACAAACGCGCATACAGACACACAACCATGGCTGCAGCCCTCTCAGACAAACATTGTGTGCAACCCTCCATCCTCATATTTGAAAGATGGTCTTGGGAGGTGTGTGAGACCACATGGAAGTGTCACGATGCTGCAGGAAGGTTGTGTGTCTATGTGAGTGTGTGATTTCAGATGTCTGCTGAAAACACAAGATCATGTTTGTACGTCACATTCCAGGTCTGCCGTGCAAACCCAAACAGAGCAAAAACAGGCAAAGGACAGACAGAAAAAAAAACAACAAAAAAAAACAGATAAACGATTTCCCCGTTTCAAGCACATGAACAGAAACTCAAACTCTTATCTCCACCAAAAGTGGATGAAAATGAACGCGATAGGTTATAATAGCAATCATGAAGACTTATTTCAGTGCATTTTTTTGTGTCAGCAATTGTTTCTTGCTGAAAAGAGTTCTGTTACCTAAATACATCAAAAAGCATGAATACTTTTTTAAAATAAAACAGAGCATTACACACAACCTTCAGCATCCTTTTATAAAACAGACTTTATGCAGTTAGAGGCTTCATAGACTTGTTGTAATACACACTGCTTCCAGAGACACTTCCTGTCCCCAATAACTCCTCAAGAAACTTACCTGCGGAGTTAATAAAGTATTTTTGAATTTGAATTAAAGTATTAACTCAGAGGACATAAACTGAAGATTGATGGTATAAAATCATTAGACATTCAAATGTGCCTCATAAAAAGAACTTAAAATCATATATGCCACAGCAGAAACGTGTTTTGCTTGCTGGTGAAAAGCTTTAGCAGGTTCATTATAACATTACCCAGGATAAAAGCTGAACTTATCACAGTAAAATTTGAATGAGATCAGATAAAGACTGAACAAATATGGCTTCATCAGAAGTGTAGTCTAGGGGAAATCTAGCAAAGTTCTACCTAAGCAAGCAGCAATCTTCAGGAAATAGTACGCTGTCTTTGTACCAACTTTTATCAACTGTCAAGCATGTGGGGTGGAGTGATTATGATTTAAAGCTGTTTTGCATCCCCAGTAATTGCAAACTTTGCAGTCAGTGAGTCAACCTTGAGTCACAGGAGGACAAATTTACAATTCAAAACATCAAGCACAGCAGTGAATCACTTAACAAGGAAAACAAATTGTTTTAATTGCCAAATTAAAGGCCGGATTCCAGCTTTGTCAAATTGCTGTAACTGGGGCTGCGCATAACCAAATCCACACTGACAAACTTTGTATGATCTGTGTGACGCAAATACTCCATCGGAAAATGTGAAAAACCGATAAGGTTACGCAGAAAATAATGGTTGAAACTGGAAGCAGTTGGCATGTTTAGGAAAAAAAAGTTTACCTTCATAATAATCCTCCTCCTGGTTTCTGTATGTAGCCTCAGATTTCAGATTTCCAGTGTTAAATTGATCCTATTTGTATTATCAGAGCTATTTGCAGATGTAAACAAAGAAAATATAGTAAAAGAAAAAAAAATGATACTGTGGTGATCCTTTTTATTTCTACAATGTTTTAATGGAGTTCATATATTACTGTATCTTTTGATATAGCTAAATTTGTAAAACATTGGTTGTGAGAGGTTATCTTTGTATATTCTTTCATTATCTTTCATTGCCTATATTTACTTTTCTTTTCAGGTTTTTTTGTATGAACATTGACAATAAACAAAACCAATCACATTTGGAGCCACTTTGAGTGTTTTATGGTGCCTGCTATAGAGTTAGATAAATGCCACCGCATCAGTTTTGATATTATAAAAAGTAACAACCCCAAATAACTGAGTCATAACACTGTGACTAAGAACTGGATTTCTATGTACGTTTACAAAAAAAAAAAAAAGTTAACAGAACTGCCCTAAATCCAAAATATGCTGGATTGCACCGATATCGACCGATCTCAGTTCTCACAGATGTCTTTGTGTTTGTTTATTAAGCCTAGAAACATGTTCCAGGGTGTGACCTAAGATTGCTTAAGTTTGAAAAAAGGTGAGGTCGAATGACATAAGCAGGTGAAACAGGTTTTCTGTTGCTGCCAGGAAGTGATGCAGGTACCAGTATTGTGTTTGTTCTGTGGGCACAGAGTCAAAACAATCCCTTTTATGTACATGCAAGCTAAAACAGGGCATCTACTAGCTAACATACCCGCCATTTCACAACAAATAATAACAATTAAAAAAATCTGGTTGCAGGCTGAACTGAGTGACTCTGCTTTTTCCACTTTAGAGACACCAGATGTGTTTTGACTGGCAGTTGGAGATCAGGTCATCCTTATATAACGCGCTCTGAGTCAGTCACTTGTTTATATCGCAGGCAACACACAATTGTGCTCGCCTGCCCTGCGAGAGCCAGTGAGAGTAAGGGAGCTAGACCAGAAGTCGTGAAGATACGCGCAACACACAAACGCGCGGGCACACACACACACACAAGCACACACTCTCAAAGCTGATGAGTCAGTGAGGAATGTGAGCTATGTGGGCCAGAGCAGAGCAGAGCGGAGCGGGCAGCGTGTAGACAGCTGTTGGGACCCTTCATGCTGGTGCTTGACGAGCTGCAAAGAATCTTCCATTCCTCACCGATGGAAACTTGAATTCAAGCCCTTTCATACGCAACGAGGAGCCGGCGGGCAATTAACCAATTTTGTTTGAGCTTTAAAAATTCCCCCTTCTGATTTAATCAACATGACACTGAGGCTGCACATGTCAAATTGCATGATTTTTACAAGTTTGGCTTGTTAAAATAGCTTAACAGACGGTAACTCTGTGCATATGTCAGCTGATTTTAATTGAATGAGATCTTGGCTATTACACTTAAAGTGAGGGACATAAAAAAAAAAAAAACATCATGAAAACCCTAAAAGCAGAACAAACAAAGCATTTTAGGACAACATTTTACTGGACTTAAGACACTGAAAAATGCCACATGACATTTGAAATTAGAGTACTCAGAATGTCACATATCTTAATTTCCTCCTTTTCATGTCTTTTTATCGGCACAATTTCCTTACATTTCAGTGTTTGAAAGGATTCAGTTTTGCTCAGAAAAAGCTGTGATGTTCAAACTGCCCAGCATCATTATTTGTGTTTATACACCACAGCTGGTACCGATTTCAAAGTATGAATGAAGAGTTTATAAACTGAGTGGAACATATAAGTTGAATATGACAATCTTCATCAAGCTATTTGTGCGTGCGTGTGTGTGTGCGTGTGTGTGTGTGGATGGATGTGGGAGGATCAGTTATGATCGGGTTTTTTTTTGGTTTTTTTTATTCCCTAAACACCGTTTTGCAGTAGCTTACACAGATTGCTTCCATTTCACATTATGTTATATCACAATTACAAAATTTATGAATAATTTTAGGGGTTTTAATGGGATGGACCTACACAAACATGTGAATTACTGGGCCGTGAAAGCATAAAGAAAGTTAAGTCTTTTCTTTTTTAAATAAACATGTGAAGAATGTGGCGGGCGTCTCAGTACGTCCCCCTTTTTAGAACCACATTTTGCTGCATGAACATGAACAACTGGGTTTATGCAGAAAATAAATGAGATCAATTTCCTAACCAGGTGACTTTTGAGGGCAGGTGAATCCATATGTGGTTTGTTTCTTGGTCTTTTCCATTTCAAAATAAAGCAACAAAAGAAAAGTGAATAATTGGGCGTTTTAAATCTTTTTGTTTTAAAACTACAATAGAAAGACAATAATCTTTAAGGTTAGAGCATAGACAAGTTTTACATTTTCCGTCTGATGGAACAGGAAATCATGGCCTGAAATGCTGGTGCAGAAACAGTGAGCCACACCATGAAGGTGAGTCAACGCATTTTATTGAGAGCTGATTATCTGACCTTGAACAGAATGACCAATATCTTTATGAAAGTTTCTGCTCTTAAGCAGAAACTACAAATTCTTCTTCTTTGGTGTCTTCTGTCATTTCCGGTATCTCTACATAGTGAGAGATACCGGATTTAGATCGCTGAAGCAAAAATCTGACTTTATTTGACAGACTTCATTGATTTAGTTAGTTTGATTTCACATTTAGGTTTTGAACATGGAAAAACGTGGTTATTTTGATTTTGCGATTTTGTTTTGAAATGGAAAAGTCAGAACAAACCACATGGATTTCATGGTGTTGCAGTTGCATTGTTTATTTTTGCATTTTTTATTCTGTGAAAAATATCAGAGGCTACATACTTTTAGTATTACTCACATTTACGCTTTTCTTTGTGTTGGTTTATCACGTAAGAGCTGAATAAAACAAAAATAATGCTTTTCAATGTGGAAAAAACATGAAAAATGAGAAAGAGTTCTAAAGGTATTGCATTTCTTAGCAAGCCAAGTTAGTCCCCACAGTATTCTATAAATAAAATGAAACCTTGTGACATACTGGTGACTGAGCCTTGCTGACAGAAATGAGGCTTATTCACTCTAATGTCAATGTCATTAGAGTTTAAACCCAGAAGTTGAGCATTTTGTCAGAATTAACCCATCATGAGTAATTTTCTCACGATGGACCAGTTTGTAGAACTTGTTGACAAATCTCCAGAGGACTAAAGAGCTAATCGCTGACTCAAGCTTTCTTAATTGCAATGTCCTTGCAGATGGTGACTCACCAAAACCTGTGACAGATACACAGATAAGCCTGAGTAAGAAATGAGCACTTGTCATTAGTTTCAGCAAATTACCTCCTGAGTTTAAAAAAACAAAAAAAACAAAAAGAACACTGTGACTATTAACTGCTGCCTTTGTTGTTCTGCATCATTTCTGTAAATGTTTGGGGAAAATTGTTATGTCACGCTTCATTACCGCCTCAGTAGAAATATCAAAGTTTAAGTCTTCAAAGAGAAAAGAGTCGCAAATAACTTCAGAATAAAGACATAGCCCAAACAATCATTTATAAACCTATTATACTATATTATATTATATTATATTATATTATATTATATTATATTATATTATATTTCAACTATATTTCAAATATACAATAATTACCCATGGATTGAGTACTGGATTGTGGCCACGCAAGTGAAACTTGCAATCAGTCTCTCACATTGCTGTGGAGAAATTTTTAACAACTCTTTTTGCAGAATATTTAATTTGAGGCAAAATGACAACCAACTCCACCACGTCTTAAAGCATATGCAGTGTTTTGCAAATTTATTAACCAAGAATTTCACATTCACATAAGTATTTTCAGCCTTTGCAGATTTACATCAAAACTGATCTGTTGCCACTGATCAATCTTGTGATGTTTCTGCAGCTTAACAGGAAGTCCATCTGTGGTAAAGTCAGATGATTCAGCTTAATCTGGAAAGGTACACAGCTATCTGTTAAAGGTCCCACAGTTGACAGTGAAGGTCAGAGGTCAAACACCAAGAATAAACTCAAAGATCTGAAAATGGTTGCGCAGACGACTCCCATCCAACCTGATGTAGCTGGAGGCGTCCTGCAAAGAAGAATGGGTCAAACTGCCCAGAGTCAGGTGATCTAAACTGGTGGCATCATATTCATAAAGATGTGAGGCTGTAATTACTGCCAAGAGTCTGAGAATACTTTTAAAAATCTGATTTTTTGGTTTTCTATTTTTCATAACTATGCAAAAAATCTCAAGACAAATTTCCACATTGTCATTATGGGGTAGTTGTGTGTAGAATTTTGAGGAACCAGGTTAAAATTGAACGCAATCTGGATATAACGAAATGCGAAAAAGGTGAAGTGCTGGGAATACGTTTCAGATGCCTTATGACATGGCTTTTAGAATAAGCAAAAAACGTTTTGCAGCATTGTGACTGTGAAATGATGTCTCAATGATGAGTTGTTTTGGAGCCCCCCTAAAAACCTTTTCAGTTAATCTGACGTCACAAGCACCAGTTTCCACCCCGACTTTCTTCTTTCATGTCAAAACAACACCCATCTTAGACGTACAATGTACCCGCTTTATTCCAGCTCAAAGTCGGTATAACAAGCTAGGAAATTACAGAAAAGTTTCCCACCACTTCATGGTTTATTTCCCCCACACACTTGTTGTGATTATACAAAGAGACAGTGCGCAAACTCTAAAAGCGACAAACCACAGTGAAACAGGCTCACATGACGGGTGCCATCAAAGAACTAAGTACAATGAGTCATAACCACAAACTTTTCACTTGAGTCTTAATCACATGAGGCTGTGTAGCTTCTCACGTATTCTTCAACAACTGTATGTTCATTAAATAAGGTAATAGTATGAGGGTACTGTAAGTCACAGCTACTTATTGCCTTTTCTTAAATATACTGTCAGTTAGAGAGCATATGATTTTTCTTAACTCGTTGAGAAAAATCATAAGTTAAACATTTTTTAAGCTAAGAAAAAATACTGTACCTCTAGAAAGCAGGCAAAAACATTTGGAGCAAATTACTCACACTAATAGCTAAGTCACATTTATCTTCTAAAATATATTGAATATATATTATGCAGGGAAAGAAACATTCAAAAACACTCATTATTTTAACTGGGGCGAGGAACTGCAGGTGGAAGGAGGAGTGCAGTGAGAATTGAAGGGGGTGTGATAGGCGCCAAGAAAAAAAAAAATCCAGATTTACAGAACCATGCGCACACACACACACACACACACACCAGAAAGTTTTTGTATGTACCAGCATTCTGCATGCATAATGAAAGGAACACCCCCGAACAAGTTAGCAGTAAACTACAGGGTTAACAGACACAAAGCCAAACTATTCCTACTTGTGCACTCCCAAAATGCAACAGAACCACACCCTGAGTTAGGTATCTGTTTAGCCACCTTGTATGAAAAACCCTTGAGTTTCCAGTTTCAAAACACCTTAGAGAATCACCAGAGGAAATCAAGCAGTCAGCAAGTTGTTTGTGTACATGCTTGTATCATTATTTTCAGTTTTAGGACTGATGCCATCACCTTACTCAGCCTCACATGACCACACACTCATGGAAAAGATGACAGGACAGATTTTAATAGAAACAGCGCCACAGACTAGAAGAGTACAATGCACATAAATGTAAGTCATGATGACCCTGTGACATGTTATATAAACTGACTATACTTGTTTTTTTTTTTTTCCCATTACGGAAACAATGTGATTGATTTGTATCTTTATTAGTAAGTGATGTGTTTTATGATGTTTGACATCTGTGTGAGCCCTTTCTGTTTAGTGTTTGCCAAGGTTAGTGTTATTATCACTGTAAAAACCAACTTCCTATTTTGACTTTAACTTGTGACCTCACACCAACCTTAACAAACTTCACACTTCAGTCCGTGGCTGAATGTAGCTCAGGTTCATAAGGATTTCAAAGTAATGACACTGAAACAGCAAGCTGCAGTTTATATCTTTATATTAAAAAATATGTTTTTATCAAAATTATCATTATGTTTGACAACCTGAAAAAAATCGAGCTCCTCGGCCTTCTCCCAGTACTCTCTGTACTAATTGCCTGTTTCTGACCTCTCAGTCAGAAACAGGCAATCAATTAGCCAATCTTTGCTAAGCCACAGCTGGTTCACCACAATACAGCATTTCACCAATGCTAAGGCTAGTAAGCAGAGTCACAAGTTGTTTTTTCTACCATTGGCATATTGAGCAGCAGAAAGCAGACTGACTGACAGCACTAAGACTCTCCTCCTGGCTCTGATTGCACAATAGTAGCACTGGAAGGAGGTGGAGGAGCTTGATTTTTGTTTTTCACAGGTTATCTGTCTGTTACCACACTGTCATGACATGGTTACACTTTTAACAAGTATGGAAAAGACATATTTTTGTAAAAATTACACACTGCAGCTTTAAGTGTGTATTCACAAAGTCCTTTGGTCCACTTGTTTGATATGGACCAAAAGCTATTTTATGTTCCTTTGGTGCAGATTCCTTTCACATAGTGTTTTTTTTTTTTTTTTTTTGCAAGTGGAGGATGATAATTTGTAAACAAACTTGCTCCTATTTGACATAAATGACGGCACCAGGACGGAGCAAAGACTAGGAGAAAACAAGCCTTGAAAATCCTGCTTACTGCATATTTGTTGTGCACATTTGTGCTTTTACGACATCTACAACTTCATGATGAATGTCAAGAGCAGCCAGTACAATGCTGGCTTCACGTTGGGAGTTCTAATTTTGGAACGGTGTAAACGGGTGCTGCAAGCTGAATGAGATGCTCTTTGTGTCCTGAGCAACAACATGATAGCAGCAACATTGCTAAACCAAACATTTCCATATTTCCTAGCAACAGTGGTACGTGAAGTCCAAAAAGACATATTTCCTGCAGTTGGTTTGGACTGTATGCACACTAGAAGCAAATTGCACAACAGTTGGTGCACCAGAGTTTAGTTGAAAGTATTCTCATCTGCACAACAGACCTGGAGCAACGAGGAAAACAAACTCTTGTCAACTTTACTGCCTATGTAATTTGTTATTTAGAGCATTGTTTTTCAAAGTGAGGGTTGTAGCCCTCTGGAGTGCCGACAGGGGGAGCTGTGGAGGCCTAAGAAAGTTGGAGGAAACATGAGAAAAAAGTGAAAATGGAAGAAAAAGAAAGAACTCAATAAATTTTTAATCTTGAATTTTTGTTCTTTTTTTGTTTTTCCTTTTTTTGTTTTTCCTATCCTTTTTTTCCAAAACATAAAACCTAAGTGAAAATAGATCTCTTAAGATTTAGGTGGAATACAAAATATTAGTCATTCATTTACTTTATTTTTCTGATTGACTGCCAGTCAACTTTATCAACTTTCTCTTCAGTTTAGCTGAGCAAGCAAAATGTTTATGACTAGAAAAAGACCAAAAAACCGTTCAGCAGCCCTGCTGTAGACGACACTGTGACGCACACGCACACACACACACACACACACGCACGCACACGCACACACACACACACACACACACACGCACACACACACACAAAACAAACTGTGGGATTAAAATAAAATCTGATATGATTAATATATAATGTCGTATATTATATACATGTACATAATAATATGTATCATCTGGTAATAAAATCATTTTACCTGATAATACAATTTTCCACCACAGAGCTCATGGAAAACTAAGATCCAAAGATATGAGGCAGCATTTATGCTAAATAGATGCAATAATTATAGACCGGCAGAATATAAAACGTTCCAAAAGTTGATGTTTCTTTGCATATTTTGCAGGGCTGCAGAGGTTGTTCCCGGCTAGAGGTTGATGCTCTTTTGGGGCAAAAAGTTTGTTGGTGAGATATACGTAATGGTACTGAGCTAAGAGTTGAAAGTATCAAAAGACAAAAAAAATAAATAAATAACTAAAGCATTATAAAACAAAGATAAAACAATCCAAACAAGACACCTTTTATGATAAAATTATAAAATAAGGAGAATCAAAAAACTGATGAGCAGAAGGGTTTTGCTGTAATGCTAAACCATTGATTATTCAGAAGGACATAGGTTATTTTGAATTTGCCACATTTTGTTTTAAACATTAATAAAACTGACACTCCATTTGCATGGTTAGATTTTTTTGTTAGACATTTTTGCCTCGATTCCTCTCTAATGCTTTGTAGCATGAAAATAATTTTAAAACAAAATGCGCCAGAGGTATGGATAATTTTGGAGATCACTGGAAAACATTTTAAACCCCAATTTTCTGAGTCACTAAGAACCTTTTGTGCCCCAACAGGACATGTATCGTATGATTACAAGCTGGACTGAACCGCCTGAGGCTGATCAATATGCTGTACACTCCATGTGGATGATTACAAAAAGAAAAACAAAAAACAAAAAAAACAAATCACATCATTAGACTAAAATACCAAATAGTAAATTTTAAATGGTTGATAGATATAAATGATGTAAATGCAAGTCGAAAGTTCAATTCTTTGCCCTTCAGCAATGACTGGTAATACTTTGGCCTGTGGAAATGCTCTCAAAAATGAGGTTTTATGCATCTTTACAAACAAGACGACGCACTGTAACTAGAAAAAGTGTGGGTGTGAGAGCCAACGTGTGCTCCTGTTCCATGTTTGAAAGGAACATCTTTACAGTCAAAGAGCAGAACTGCTGTAATGGAAGCATGGTAAAAGGTTAACTTCCTCCTGGCTGTACTCATTTTTAACCCACTGGTCAAGGTCATGCTGTGTGTGCAAGTCAGTTTTGAAATGTCTGTTCAAGTGTCGTGTAGAAAACAAGGAAGCGCTTTTTTTTTTTTATCTTGCAGATACAGCTCGATAGAATCATTGAGTCTTTGAAAACGTTAGTGTAATTATGAGCAACAGCAAAAACACAGTAATTGTATTAGCATGTCACTGTCAGATCAGATTTTCTTGTTGAGTTTGAGTTTAACTTTGTTTTTTTTAATCAAACAAATCCTTTACTAATTTATGAGCGTCAGCTGATTCCTATTAGCATATACAGTACCTAATAATTACATTTGAATATTTCTTTAAAAAGATACTCATGTGGAACCGGAAGTGGCTGCGTGGGTGGAAACCATCATCAAGCTTCTTTTTTGATAATTATAGGTCACAAGCTGTTTCTCTGTTCTCTGGAACTAAATGACATTAACAATCTGCCATCAAAGAGAAAAATAAAAATGATTTTTCTTTTTTTTTTTTTTTGCACATTTAATACATTAAAACCCAAATGGCAGTTACAAAGAAAAACAACGGTTGCAGTGAACATATATTGCATAACTTCAGTTATTATAATATGTATATTTAAAACGGTGAAATGATGTACAGTAGTTCTCATATGTGCACACACAGCTGTTGAATCTCAAGTTTATGTGATGTAAAAAATAGACCAATCTAGATTATATCAAAACTTTTTTTCTCTATAATGCAGAAAAATATATATCTATATATATATCTGCTGAAGCTTAGCTCTGAATGCCTGCTTGTCCACTTCAAAATATTTAGCAATTCCCTTTTTGATTTGGATGTAAATTTTGGGTCACGGTGTTGCTGACAAGTATAACCCCTTTTCATCATCAGCTATTTTGGTATTAGAAGCTTTAATTACATCCACTTTGATGTGACACAGTTCTGTCTGAAGAAGCCCAAGAGCATGATGCTGCTACCTCCATCTGTCATGGAAGGTACTGTGTGTGTGTTTTTTTTTTTTTTCTGTGACGTGCATGCAGTGCCTTTTTCTGAGCCAAACTTACCTTATAGATCTGAGACCCAAAGGTTCAAGTTGGTTTTAGGTCATTCTTCCATGACGTTTTCTGGGCTATTTGCCCCGGATGTTTTTCTGGAAGAAAATAATGTTCTTAATCCTACTTCTTATCTTACGCCGTCTCTGTTTGGCACCTTGCTATCCAATCTGACAGGTTTTTGTAGGTACCTTCACTAATGCATGTAATTCTCTGTTTTCACCCGAGTGTGTGTAT
>NW_006800083.1:589723-611581 GCF_000485575.1 Poecilia formosa
ACACAGCTGAACTTTATTTATATTATATTTATATTCTCTATAGCTGATGGTCTCAAATAAATTTGATTGTTCTACTTACACAAGATACATTTTGCATTATATTTTATTCCATTCCAGCTTCATAAAGCACTTTAAAAACACCACACTTCACCAAAGTGCTGTACACCGCAACCACAAATAAAAAAACAAACAATACAAATATAACAATCACAACCATAAAAAGCAACACTTCAAGCTGAATTAAAAGCCAGCAAGAAAAATTAAGCTATAAGAGAACCTTATATGTGACAAAGGTTTGAAATGATTGATTTTTAAAATCACAGGTACTTTAGTAGAGTGCGAGATCCACTGTATGCTGTTAACTAATTACTTAGATAAAGAAAAACAATCTTTTTCGTCAATTATTGCAACAACACGTCAGCAATTTTTAGCCCAGGGGTTTTATCTTCATGAAACAGGTTGAGGATGTGCAGTAAATGTCAGCTGACGTTAAGTGTCTTTCATGAGCTGTGTGTGTGTGTGTGTGTGTGTGTGTGCGCGTGCATGTGTATGTCTGTGTTCATAAGTGGGTAAAGTCCATAGGGTTTACTGCTTTCTTCCATCCACATTAAACTGTTTTATGATCTCAAGTCAGACAGAGATGTCTGACGAAGCCTGAATCACCTCTTAATTTATAACCATTTGTCTGAAGAGATTAGGTTAAAATAGGGACGGAAGCTTTATTTTAAACAAAAACTCTTACCTTTATAAAACGCTTTTAGCAGATTTAGCTGTAAAAATATTTACTGCTACCGGGGTGGGGCATCTTTAAATGTTGAGACAATAGCCAGTATTTTCAGCATTTGTCCCCTTCACTTTGTGTGGATGATCTTTATCTTTTTTTTTTTTTTTACATTTAATTGTTTTTACATTCTACTTAAGCAAGCACAGCTGACTGTTGTACAAGTATGTCTTAAAGTATAACAGGTTTACTGCTTACGAGTGTCAGTATTGGGAAGTCTGAGCACACTTCTCAGACGTCGTCAGATTTCCCACTGCAAAGTGCAGACTATGACGGGGGGGATTAAAATTTGATGAAGACGTTCGTAAAGACAGAGCAGATGTCCTAACTGATTGAAAACACCTACTCAGATAAGTAGTTAGAAGGTGGCACAGGTTGAACCTGGTTTTTCACTATGAATCACTATGATTAGTTTTCTATTCATCTGTTGACTGCGTCTGTTTTAGTTTATAAGAATGATTAACGTAAAGCTACTCATTTATTCATGTCTTTGCTCATTTGAGGCATTCTCTACATAGCTGTTACATCTTTTTTACACATCCTTTGCAGCATGACATCACATCCCTCCAACGTACTCTGTTGGCTTACAAAACAGCGTGATGTGTTGAATTCAAGCAAGAAGATCTGTGTGTAAAAACTCAAACTCTCATCCAGTTGGTTAGTGTTAATAAGGAGCCAGGTGTCTATTTAATAACCAAGAGGTTGGCTACATGTTGTTCTATTACCAACATATAGCCTTCTCCTCAAGTAATCAGTGATTACTTGAGGAGAAGTAATCACTTCTCCTCAAGTAATCACTTGAGGAGAAGTGATTACTTGAGGAGTAATCACTTCTCAGTGTACTCTGTACTCTGGTACAGAGTACACACTGTACCAGAGTACAGTGTGTAAAGCTGGTTTGGAGGTATCCACACACATTAAGATGCGTTTTCTTACCTGGTTCCCTGGGTTTTCAACATATTAGCTGATCTTTAAATTGAGTTAATTTTAATTCTTATCCGAGGTCTTGAGCAGAACTTATTACTTTTATGAGAAAGTAAAGTTTTAGCCTCACATATTCCTTAAGCTACGACAGCTTAAGTTGTGTCTTCACAGTCCACACAGCTCCACAGTCTAATTTACCCAACTTTACGGAGGCGTTAGATACTGATCAGTTATTTTTATCAAGGCACAAAGACCCTCTAAGATAGGTTCACCCTTATTTTCACAAATCTCTTTATGGTTCAAAAAAAATAACTTGTGTAAATTACTGCAAGTGTAATCAATTGTAACGATCTATCGATTTGATTACTTCCAGGCCTTGTGCATAACGTCACAGGTAAAATAACAGTAAAGTTCTCATTGCATCAGAGAGGCATACTCTGGCTTGAGTATGGATCCTATAGCTCATGACATTATCCTAATATTTCTGAAAAAAAAAATTCAAATGGGATCCTTACTCTGTCAGCACTAATATCAAAGTCTTTCAGGCTGTGTTTTGTGCACTGCATATAGGTTGTTTTTTTTCCCTTAAGGACATGTGGTAAGTGCTCTGCTTTTACTTTTGTTTAGCATATCACCCACTAAAATACCACAGCATGAGGACTTTTTTTTTGTTTACTGATCACATTACACCATGGAAACACAGAAAAAAGGAAGTCTGCCAAGAAAAGAGGAAGAGTGTCCATCAAAGTGGTAAATTCAAGGTATTTTGTAACTCCTACCACATTTTCCGTACTGTTCGCTTTTGGCCCTTACATCCTGATTAGTCATGTACAAAAATAAAACTCTTTCATGGTGATTAGGACATAAATTATAGTCTCCAAGGTCAAAGTCCTGCAGTTCGGTTTAGCTCATAAGGCACCACAAATTGTTGTGCTGGATGCATTTTCCTAAACCCAATCAGCTTGCCTCATGACTAATGGTGACATGGCCATGGTGTTAATTTTCAAGATTGTACTGTAAAAACTACTTGCAATCATTTTCTTGAACTAAAAATATAAATAGGAGACAGGCATATGCAAAAACAGAAAATGTAAAAAGAAAAATGTACAAAAAAAAAAAGACCAGTTCTTATTTATATTTTAAAAAGGTTTTTCATGTTTTCATTTTTATTTTGACAATTTATCTTTGGTGATGAACTCCAAAGTTTTTCACGCTGAAATGCCTTCTTGACATTAGTTACCACAACGTTTAGCTTTCTCCCAGATTCAAGTCATTACTTCCAGTCAGCAAACACATTTTAGAACTAAAATGTTCTTAAACTTGAATTTCCCAGCAGTATGAGTAATTTTGGGCTCAACCACAAACTCTTTAAAATTTGGTTTAGAGACCTACAGTATATCAGTCCCATCCAGGGAAAAATTGTAATACACATTATTTATGAAGTTTTTGATATCCTATGAATGCAATGAGGTTGATTTTCACAAATGTCTCAAATTATTAAATGCATGATTCAGATTTATGTAAATTCAGGTATTTTTTTTTCTGACAGGACATGAGAAAAGTATTTCTCAAAAGACAAATGTGGTGCCTCAACCAAGAACTCACAATTGACTCATCCTTCAAAAATGTGTGTGAACAAAGTCCAGTTCTCAGAGAAACGGTACTACATTACATCTCCACAAAGCACAACAATGTGGTTTCAGAATAATTCAGTGAAGAGCTACAGTGCTGGTCCCATTTTTTTCGAGGGGAAAGGAAGCACAATAACACTATGTCTATTCTAAGAAAATAGACATAGTGTTTGAAGGTCGTGCATGATAGAACTCAACCATCTGTTTTTGTTTAAGTATTTAAATATATTTGTTGCTGCTGTCAAAGCAAGTTCAGTATTTTTAGTTTTTTTCACAGGAATTTAGAGGGCTTCTTCTTAAAGGAGCCTCCAAGTGCCATTAAGTGTGGCTTAGAAGTTTTTACATAATCTTGCAAAGAGCAAGACAAACAGTCCTGGAAAGATGAGAGAATTCCAAGTTGACTTTTGACTAAAACAAAAGGAGTCACAGAAATTAGTACAAAAAATGAAACAAAACCCTAGAGCAGAAGGTTTAACATGAGCAAATACAGGTGGCATTACTCTGAAGTAAAATTTTTATTTGCTTAACTGTCTCACAACATTTTGTAATACAACTACAAACAGAGTTTCACTATGTTTAGAATATTATAAAATCTCTCAGAAAACAATGAATGGTAAGTTTGAGTACAAAAGCACGACTGTCAACTTTGAGCTTAATACTCTTCATTTTACTTTCCTTTTTAAACTTTTTCCACTTCTGTATCATCTTGCTTTAAGGCCAAATCTCAGCACCTAAAGCACAACTTTAAGTCCTTGGCAGGGCAAGGCCGAATTTCAAAGCTGATTACATTGCAGCAATGTGACAAAGACTATACAACATGGCCTCTCCAAATGCAACCCACTGGGTTTGAAGGAAGGGTCTGCTGTATTTTTAACAGACCACCCTGTTGCAAGATTCAGGGAAGATTTTTGTTGTGTGACAATGGTGAACAAAGAGAGAGACGGAGCAGGTACAATAACTGGTGGGACAAAAGTTAAAAGGTAGAAGCTAAAGCAGATTGTGTTGTTCGGCATTTGTCATTTGCATGGATAAGATATAATTAAATAATCAATTAACGTAATCCAATAAAATGCATTGAATAGGTAATAAAACCCACCTCAAAAATTTAGAGCTCCATTTGTACCTGCTTGTGTTTAATGCCGTCATGGTTGCTAGGCGACAGGACGTATGTTGCGGTAAGGGCAGGAACAAAACAGAAGCTTAGACCGTCCAATTCCATAGCCATTCACTTTCAGTATTCGAGGTCGATGAAGGATCTATGTCGACTGGGTAGGCCGGTTCCTTTAAAAGATGTAGCTCTGAATATAGGCACACCCAACATCTATTCTGCTAGACATATTTTCTTCAGTAATTCACAAATGAACAGTTCCCTCCCCTCTCTAAAAGACAAAGGCAGAAAGTGATCCGCACGAGCAGAGTTACTTTTGAAGTAAATAAAAGAAAAAGCAGTACAATGAATAAGTAACAAGAAAGTAAGTAAATTAGCAAACAAGTAAATAAGTAACTACACACATAACTTCCCCTCTCCTGCAGCCTAGGCTGGATCATTAAAGATCCAGCTGCCAATAGGCTACAAAACCAGGTGGAATCAAACGTCAAACAGCAGTGCCAAGGAGGAATAGCCTTCGTACATGGGGCTCCCACCACACCACTACACCACGTTCCAACCCCAACAACTAATTAAACAAGCTGCCTTGTAAATGTACAAAAAAGCAAAAAAGTGAGTGAGTACAAAATCAATAGAAAAGATTCCTCATTGTTCCAATAGGGACATCTATTGACTCAGTCAGTGAATGTGTGACAATGGCCACGTGTGACATTGATATAAAAAAATCAGTAAAAAAAAAAAAAAAACAAGAATACAAAGAATTAAGTAAATGGTGAATCAACCTTTCTAGTCAAATAGACCATACAGACTGCCTTACACTTGAATTCACCCAAATCACCCAAATTCACATTCACCCAAACACGCAAGTGTGCATTGAACAATATGTGGATTGGTAGCTAGCTTGAAGTTAAGTACCTTGCTCAGGGTCACAACGACATGTGACGGGAGGAAGGAAGCTGAAATCAAATCCAGCTACTTTTCTGCAAGAAGTCTTCTGAGCAACAGTCACCTCAAGTAGGTTTATGTAAGTAAACTGACAATAAAGAAAGTAAATAAGCAAGAAACTAGGTAAACATGTGAATAAGTATCAAATTGAATAAGTAACTAAGTAGGTAACGTAATACATTTATGAGTCACTACGCAAGCAAGTAAATAAATCAGTAGGTAAGAAACTGAGTAAGTGGGTAAATGAGTGCCTAAGAAAGTCTAAGTAAGTGAATAATCAAAGAATTGAAGTCTAAGGTCACTAAAGTAATTAACTACACGTGGACAATGTTTTACTATTGACAGAAAAACCCACAATGGTCATAAATAACTTGAAACTAACAAAAGTTTAAAAAGTTACTGAAAACCGAGCATTCTGAAATTGATTTTTATTCAGAATCATTTAAAAAATAAACAAGCTAATGAAATAAACCGGACAAAAATGATTTGACCTACAACTATTTTGAGGCAATCAGTGGAATCAAACAATTTATGGAACTGTCCTTGAGACTTCTGCGCTTGTCCACAGGTATTGTGGTGCACTCTTTGTGGAGAAGCTGCTCAGGTGTGAAGGATGCCTTTTCTAGATGGCTTGTTTCGGCTCCTTCCCCAGATGTTCAACAAGAATTAGATGAGGGCTCAATGAAGGTCACATCAGAATAGTCCAACATTTTTGCACTTAGTCATTCTTGAGTGTTTTTATCTCTGTGTTTGGGTCTTTATCTTGATGGAAGACTAATGACCTGTGACTGAGTCCAAGCTTTCTAACACTAGACAGCACATTTCTCTCCAGAATGGCTGGATAGTCATGAGATTTCATTGTACCCTGCAAAGATTCAAGACACCAGATGCAGCGAAGCAGCTGCAGAACATGACTGGACGTCCTTCATGTTTCACAGTGTTCTTTTCTTGGTGTGCTTCATTTTTGCGTATGTGAACATAAACCGGATGAGCCTGGCTAAAAAGTTCCAATTTTATTTCCTCCTTTCTTCCAGAAGCTGTGGCAAATTCAAATTTCCCCTTTTATGCTTTGCTTTCCTACTGGGTCATCCCCCATGAAGCCATCTTTGGCTTAAACAATGACGGGTGGTGCGATCCGATCTTGATGCACCTTGAACTTGGAGCTCACTTTTAATTTCTCTAGAGGTTGTTGTAGGCTCTTTGGTTACCAGCCATATTATTACTTTATTCAATTTGTCATTAGTTTTCCTCGCGTGACCACTGCAGTGGAGGTTAGCTGAAGTCCAAACAAGGAAAAAATGTAAGCAAGTAACCTACTATGACTCATAGTGTCCAAGTAGGTAGATAAATAAGTAAGCAATTAAGTTCGTATATATAATAAATAAGTAATCTAGTACAAAACAAAGTGGCATAATAATAAAGTATATAAGCAAGAAACTATATTGTTGCAATTGTGATTGGTAGATTTCGCCCGTTTTACCCTCACCATCCCTCCTGATCTTCTGCAATTGTTTTGAATTATAAAACAGAACTATTAATCTTTCGCAATTTTCGAGACATAAATGATTACTTTACTCCAATGAAATCTCCTATAACGTAAAGCACAACTATTCCTAAAGACGCACTACAGCAAATAACAGCATCTATTAGGGTTGGAGGTAGATCAGTAAAGAAAACGGCTTCTCAGCTCGTTGGCTCAGAAAGGGAGTGAAGGAGGGAGTGGAAGCTTAACTGTCTTAATGTACAGTACATTATGTACCAGACGGGCTTTTGCTTTCATTTGAATAGCATTCTTCACCCCCACTGGAACGTCTCCTGAGCACTAAGGGGCCTCCCTTCCTTTTCTTAAAGCTTTTCCATTTCCTCTGTCTGAGGCGGAGCTCTGCCTTTAAAGAACAAAAAAAAAAAAAAACTTGTTCCACTTAACTAAGAATGCTCAGAGCATAGTCGTAGCAGTTCTCTCTCCCTGTCATTTATTAATGCTGATTAAAACCACAGAGTCTTTAAGGGTGATTATTTTAACTAACACACTTTTTTTTTTCTTTTTTGCAGAGCACTGTGGAAAAATACAACTAAAAAGCTGTCAATTAATACGACTAATGACCTTTTGTAAGCATGTACATTCTAATTGCAGTGGACTGTAAATGTCCTAAATTGTCTAGAAGGCCATCATACACAAGTCCGACTTCACACAAATTGAATTCGTGGAAATATTTTCTCTCAAAATGGGCTTTAATGTCAGCTGAGTTTACCTCATAACACTTCTGAATTCACGGTCACTCACCCACAACAACTCAGGCCTTGTGTGGAGGGAAAACAAGATCACGTGAGGCAAAGCAGAAGTCGGTAGCAATAACAATCTAAATATACCTGATTAAAATGGTATGGAAAATAACACACATTTCAAGGAGGGCGAGTGAAAAAGCAGAAGAACAGAAACTTCTGACATTTATGGGCTAAAAATATTTCCTATTATGCGTAATAATAGGACATATTTTCCGTCTACAAAATCTCTAAAAAAGCTGCTTCATCATGACATGATTATTCTCTCAATAAAGCAGGTCTAGTTATGTATAAGTCACCTGTCATCAGGAAACCCTGCACACTGCAACACTCAGCATTCACCAATTAACTGGATGATCAGCTTCTGCTCTACGTGAATCTACACAGTGTGTGATGTATGAGCGTTATTATTCATAATTTCTTGCCACAGTGCAAATTGTTTCCACTGTTGTCAAAACATACTTTAAGAAATGCTTGTATTGATTTTATATTGACGCTGCTCTACTTGCATGTAATGTCCGGTTTGCTGATGCACTGCTGCCCCCTGCTGCCTGAAAGCAATCAAGTAGCAGCTGGAGGAGTGAAAGTGACTCACACTACTTTTGACCATTCATGCAGCCCACAATAATAACATACTATTTACAAACTCTGTATTTACAGTCATGTATGTGAAGGTTTCAGAAATTTATCTCTTATTTGTGATTTGTTTAATCATCAATGTAGGCAGGGTACATTGATGTAATAGTAACTTGTGTTTTTATGACCTTCCACCATTTTGATTATATACGTGTTGATGTGTGTGTGTGTGTGTGTGTGTTATTTAAAAAAATACGTTTCATTTGAGTGTGTCATTAACTTACACACTAGCACCCTTTTATTTTAGGTTTTAAGACTAGCATATAATCACCTGTATTGATGTCTGCTACATCTCCAGGAATACCTGCGTTTTTCGAAACTGTGACAGTTTACTGTAAACTTGTGGCATCGTTTTGGTCAGTGGAAACAAAAGACTTTTCCCAGTTCCTCTTGAGCACATGCGCAGAAAAACAGCCACTGAAATAGAGAAAAAAGGTTTGATTTCTTTTGATTTCTTTGAAGGTCCATCAGCTCAAAAAAAACATGCATTTATGTATTTTTTTTATTATTATTAGTTTTGCTTTGCATGAAGATATCACTCCTCTTTACTATGAAAAATATAATTTTCTATTTAGAACCAGTAATTTATCCGAAGGGCAAATGATAGCACACGTCAAACTATCATTGGGCTTTAGTGCCATGCGTATGTCAATTTGAAATTTTGACTTGACTTTATTTGTCCAAAGTATTTCTGAGTTTGCCCAGAGATAAATCCTTGAACTGTTGAAGTTTCACCCAATATTTGCCCTTGGAATAAACTTTTCCTTGTGCATGACATTTAGGGTTACCAGAGTTACTTTTCTTTCTTAAATAACAAAATAAACTGACAAAGAATAAGGTACAATACTCATAAAAAACTTTCTTCAATTTCAGAATTTCACATAGAGCCTTCAAACAATTTGGAAAACCCTTATTATGTCATGGCTTTTGTATTTCAGATCATTTGAGTGAAACTCAGACACACCTTTTGTGTCAGGCGACTCTTCAAACAGACTACTTCCCTGTGTGACTTGATGGAAAAAAAACAACACTGAAATCCAGTAGAGAATTTAGGACCTCCATATGTCTGGCTCACCACTGGGTATGACGGTGCCAGATTCATATGAATGTTTCCACAGTTATATGAAACAATGTAGCGATATGAAACAATCGTGTCATTTAGGAAAGAGAAACTTGGCCTCACCACTGTTTCTGACTGTTACTGTAAAGAGTGTCAGAATCCGCAGCAAAGGTAACTCAGGGAGGAAGAAGCAATTTTTTTGACAGCAACATCAGAATACAGGGGTGTGACTTTGAAGGGAAGATAACCATTTTAGAATTTGGTATTCAAATTTTAAATATATATATATTTGTTTCCAGCAAGTCAATACATTCAACAGAAATTTCTTGTCAAACTATGATTTAGTTACTATTGCGTCCTATGGGACCACGATGATGAGTTCTGCCGGCTCAGTGTGAACTGAAGTCAAATGAAGATCTCAGCCCTCACTTCATCAGTTAGCTAACTTCTTAGAATAGTTTTGGTTTGATTGCTTCTACTAAAAATATATTTATGCAGCTAAAAGAAGAAGAAAAAAATACTGTAGCAGAATAATGGCAGCTGGACAAAGGGTAACCAGAGTGTATGTTCAGAATGGCAATTAGCTCCCCCACATAAGGGTTTTGAAAGGCAAATGTGTTTCCTTACGTTGGGGAACTGAGTCATTTCTACAACACACACGTCTGTGTTCTGACCTTCTTAGTGAAACTGAAATGGCTCATACAGTTCTGCAGGTGTGGATGTGCATGTGTCTCTGTGGGTGTGCAGTTCTCAGGCTTCACATCCTACCCACTCGCTTGGCCTCGCCACTGTTTCTCCAAGACTTTGATTGTTGGCGGTGTGCGTATTTGTGCTGGGGGGCACAGAGAGGTGTCTCAACTCCACATGGTGCACCTCCCCTTCCTGAGCGAGCTCACCAAAACCACCCAGGAACATCTGAGAACACATGAATCAGATGTGAGAGATGCTCTTTACAAAACCTCCTCACCACATATTGACTTATGAACTGTTACACAATCTCATCCGTGTACTCTAAAAGAGAAGGAAAAAAAATCCTGGACCCAATTGGAAACCTCCTGAGTCTGTTTCCTGTAATCAGTTATTTGGTAGCGGGCCAGCGTGTAAATAAGGGCTGAAAACTGAGAAGAGTTTACTTGTGTCAAGAATCGTGGACTTATTTGACACACAAGTACAGATACATTCACAGAATCAGATGGAGTAATTGTTCTCTTGAAGAAAATGTAGTTGAATTTTCAAGTAAAAGAAAATCTGAAGGTACAAAAAAGAAAAAAATAACACTTTTCTTGACTGCAATTACGCTTTTAAATGATTAAAGCCCAAGTTAAATGGTGCGTTACAGAAGTACTAATAACCCTTAAGCTCAGTCAGACTGTTTAAATCATCTGCTGTATTCTGCTGTAGCTCTGGATGTAGTTGCTTTAGAGTTGTTCATCTGCTCAAGTCTTTTTCAACTTCTTACATGTTTTATTCCATCTCCCTATTGACTCTGATCTGCTACTCTGTCCCCTACTAAATATAAAACCGTCTTCACAGCATGATGCTGCCACAGTCATGTCTCACAGGAGGGGCTGTTTGTTCAGGGTACTGTGCAGAGGAATGTTTGAGCCACATTAAGTGTTTTTCATAAAGACAAAAAAGTCAAATTTTGTTCTCATCTGACCAGATCTTCAACAGATCCTCTGGATACCTGTAACAAGGCATGGCTGGGTTTACAGTGAATGTGGTCAGTGGGCACAGAATAGATAGATGAGCAAACACATCTTAGCATGTATAATCAACTTCTTTGCACTCACTTTTACCTTTAGATTTTACACACACATTTACCTAAGTTTTATGAAATAGTTTACCTTATTTGCTCCAAGTAGCAATTCTCATCTCCACCCAGGCAACCGCCACACGTCTTAATGAGAAGCAGTTGTGGAAGCCTGGAACAAAAGGTTACATGCTAAATACTAAATACTCCATAAACAACAAATGGCTAAAACTTCTTGTGTGCAACTGATGATTGATGTGAAAATCTGTGCTTAAAGTGCAGTGATAAAATGCTTGATTCCCATAAAGTGCTAAGGTTTTCTTAATGTGCTGTACAAATTATTTCAGTAGAAATGGTACCAATAACGAAGATGTCCTCTCTCCAAAACCATCCTTAAGTTCTGCCAAGCTGAAAACAGAACTTTGTTTTACTTGATTTACCAATTGCTTTCTTTTTGTCACCTTTCCATGAATACCATATTTGTAAAGTGCATGATTACTACATGTCAAGTTGACAAATTTCCCTCAGCTGAGCTTTGGATCCCTGCAGCAGCTCCAGAATTAATGTAGACCTCTTTGAAGTTCCTCTAACCTGCTTTAGACTCCTTTACATAGCCTCTGTGCTGTTGGGGTTAGTGGGTATTTATACTTGTATTTATACTTAGATTACATTTTGTGTAGGTAGACTCGGTTAACCAAGGCAAGTGGTGGGACTGAGTTTGAGTAATACATATAGTAGGCATGTCATACCTTTCAGGAGTTTATTTCTAAGAACAAAAAGTTTGACAAGATTACTAATTTTATTAGCATTGTAACGTGGTATCAAGCTCTTCTTAGTATTGGTCACATAAAATCCCCAAAATACATGGCTATCACATGACAAAATGTGAGTATGGATACTTTTACAAGGTAATGTAATCAAATTACATAAACAAGAGCTTTGCATCTTTGCATAGCCACATCAGTCAACTTTCATTTACTCCACGATATAAAGACTGTTGTGAAAAACTAATCCCAGACTGAACCATGCAAACACAAACTCCGTCTTTGTATATAAAAATAATTCCACAACTTCACATGCAATAGCAGTCTGATCATGTCTATAAAGAAATACCTCTGCCCTGTTTGTGATCTCTTTGTTTGTTGAACCATTGTTTGTGGCTTTGTTAGGCAGATTCTTTCATTCAGACATCCCTGCTGTGTTGGATGACTGCACTTAACAAAACAGATCCCAAGAGAGCTTAGAAGCATGAAGCAGGATGGTTGTGATCATGAATAAATAAATTCATCAAGGGAACCTAAGCGCTTTGCTTGTTTGGCTGCTCAGCAGGGAGCTGTGTCGCAGGGCCCAGCAGCTCACTCTTAGGGGTTCAGAGTGGTTCGTCCAGTCAAGACTTATACATAATTGACGTCACCTTTCATGTATCTGCGTTCACATACTGAACAAAGAGAAGAAGCTTTTACCATGAAGTGACAGGCAACCAAGTTCTACAAAGATGAGAAGGGACACTTTCTATTAAAATGCGTTAACTGGTACTTCACCACAGACATGACCTCACACCATCCATCCAGCTCTGATGAGCTACACTGATGTTGCACCTTATTTTAAGCTCGTCCAGCTGAAATCACCTGTCATTCTTCCAGGTTATGTTTGAGTCAGAGTTTAAGATGTTTTGTGTCATTATCAGACTATTTATCTCCGTTGAATTCAATAACTATTAATAGCCAAACATGAGTCAAAAACCCAGTAGAATAATCTGATTTGAAGGGAATTTAGTACACGAGTAGATTAGCACTAGAATGTGAATGATTAGATTTGACAGGTGCCGACATCTGTAAAACAAACACCAGAGGATATATTGTGGTGGCATCACCAGCAGGGAGAGTCTGCAATTAGGCAGTTGCCAAAATCCCTAACAGTCAGTCAAAATAGTGAGAAAAATATGTCTGGCTGGTGGCATTATGCAATCTTTCTGCACATGTTCGTCCCACTTCCCTGGCAGTCACACAACAAAGGCTCGTGGAAAAACAGAACACTACATCACATAGTGGTAATGTGCCTACAAGGCATCCTATGGGTGAGATTCACACACTGTTGTGATTGAGTTTAGGATGCTCTTGCTACTTTCTGAAAGCCCAGCTCATGGTGTCGCACTTAAACTTGTTTATGCCAGTTTTATTGACATACCAGATGTGCATGTGCATCAGTTATTCCATGTTAAGTATGTGTAAACTCTCAGAAGGGTCAGATTTGGAAAAAGGTTCAATTGAACAGTNATCAAGCTCTTCTTAGTATTGGTCACATAAAATCCCCAAAATACATGGCTATCACATGACAAAATGTGAGTATGGATACTTTTACAAGGTAATGTAATCAAATTACATACACAAGAGCTTTGCATCTTTGCATAGCCACATCAGTCAACTTCCATTTACTCCACGATATAAAGACTGTTGCGAAAAACTAATCCCAGACTGAACCATGCAAACACAAACTCCGTCTTTGTATATAAAAATAATTCCACAACTTCACATGCAGTAGCAGTCTGATCATGTCTATAAAGAAATACCTCTGCCCTGTTTGTGATCTCTTTGTTTGTTGAACCATTGTTTGTGGCTTTGTTAGGCAGATTCTTTCATTCAGACATCCCTGCTGTGTTGGATGACTGCACTTAACAAAACAGATCCCAAGAGAGCTTGGAAGCATGAAGCAGGATGGTTGTGATCATGAATAAATAAATTCATCAAGGGAACCTAAGCGCTTTGCTTGTTTGGCTGCTCAGCAGGGAGCTGTGTCGCAGGGCCCAGCAGCTCACTCTTAGGGGTTCAGAGTGGTTGGTCCAGTCAAGACTTATACATAATTGACGTCACCTTTCATGTATCTGCGTTCACATACTGAACAAAGAGAAGAAGCTTTTACCATGAAGTGACAGGCAACCAAGTTCTACAAAGATGAGAAGGAACACTTTCTATTAAAATGCGTTAACTGGTACTTCACCACAGACATGACCTCACACCATCCATCCAGCTCTGATGAGCTACACTGATGTTGCACCTTATTTTAAGCTCTTCCAGCTGAAATCACCTGTCATTCTTCCAGGTTATGTTTGAGTCAGAGTTTAAGATGTTTTGTGTCATTATCAGACTATTTATCTCCGTTGAATTCAATAACTATTAATTATAGTTAATTAATAGTTATTGATAGTTATTTGAAGGGAATTTAGTACACGTGTAGATTAGCACTAGAATGCGAATGATTAGATTTGAAAGGTGCCGACATCTGTAAAACAAACACCAGAGGATATATTGTGGTGGCATCACCAGCAGGGAGAGTCTGCAATTAGGCAGTTGCCAAAATCCCTAACAGTCAGTCAAAATAGTGAGAAAAATATGTCTGGCTGGTGGCATTATGCAATCTTTCTGCACATGTTCGTCCCACTTCCCTGGCAGTCGCACAACAAAGGCTCGTGGAAAAACAGAACACTACATCACATAGTGGTAATGTGCCTACAAGGCATCCTATGGGTGAGATTCACACACTGTTGTGATTGAGTTTAGGATGCTCTTGCTACTTTCTGAAAGCCCAGCTCATGGTGTCGCACTTAAACTTGTTTATGCCAGTTTTATTGACATACCAGATGTGCATGTGCATAAGTTATTTCATGTTAAGTATGTGTAAACTCTCAGAAGGGTCAGATTTGGAAAAAGGTTCAATTGAACAGTTGCACCAGTCTAAATACTGGTACATAACGTTTTGCAAAAAAGGAAAACATTATGTACCATTTTTGGGGGGAATTTGAAAAGAAAGTTCTAATTATAAATTATCACATAAAAATCTTTGCTTACATTCTTTGCTAATTTTCCAAATTTCAGAGGGTTGCACAAAAAGAATATGTGGGCTCCCAATAACTTGATTGTCTGTGAGGAGCCACATAACTTAAAGGGATTCATGATTAGTTGAACATGTTGGACAAAATGTGTTGTGAACAAAAATGTCCATGTACCCTCTATGGGTTGACAAAAAATGTCAACCCATAGAAGTTGACATTTTTTTCACCTGGGACGATGATGCGGCTGGGTCTGTTCTGTACTGGAATCTACAAAGTAAATGCAGAACAGCTAACATTACCCAAGTTGTTTATTGCATTTGGTATAAATTTAAATAATGGTACACTATATTGCTGTTGACTGAAAAAAAAAAGAAGAGTGCAGTGGGAAGGAGTTGGCCACAACTTCTGAAGAACCCACGTTTGTGCTCTCAACATTTTTCTCCAGAAGTCATTTGTACAAGCAAAACTGATGAAGGCTCCAACAGGTGGATGTTACCTGTGAGAGGTGGCTAAAACCAAATGCTGTGCTGACAAAGTGCATAAACCCCACTGCTGGCAAGTGAGCAAAAAATACAGTTACCACTGCTATTTTCAATTCATCGGAGTAGAAAGGTGTGCTGTAGTGGTTCAAGAGAAAAGCTTTGAGATGGCAAGATTTTATATATATATATATATATTCATATATATTATGAAGAAGTTTTAATGTTTTAAAGTTTAAATGTTTTAAATTTCTAAACTTATCCAGTTTGACATCTTGTATTTTTTTTTTTAAGTTTTATTGTTTTAAATCAGTTTCTATGGAGAGGTTATGACCATTTTGTATTTTCTTTGCAGGTGTTATTGATCTTAAACATCTTCAATCTTCTCTCAGCCACGCTAAATGCAATGTTCAGATATGCTGGGGTAAAAGAAATGCAAAGCATTTCTAGTAAATCCTCCCTCACTGACACAAAAAAAGGTATACAATTGAAACAGAATGACACCATATAATTTAGTTTATTTTATATGAACATATGCAAGAAAGGTGTGTGCTATAAAAACAGGTTAATAATGATAGATAAAGCATATAGTCTAAATAAGTGCTTCTAATACAAATATAATTTCAAAGATCACATGATTTCATCCTAAAAACATAATTGTATCATGTAATATGAAATGTACCTTTAATGAAAATGCATTGTTCTGTTTAGTTGCAGACATTCATTATAGAGCTGTAGTGAAATAAAATAAATTTCATACACTAGAGAACGTGTGAGCTTCTTGATGTTGAAAGACAGTCTCGCCAATGTTCTCTTAACAGTCATAAAATGTAGCACTGAAAACTGCCCACAGCAAAATGAGCTTTTTTTTCGTGCAATTGAAAACCAACAGATACAGGCACACGCTGAAAGAAATTAGCAAAACTGTCAGAAAAGGGATGATTATCAGCTCTAATGAGCAGAACAGTCAACATACAAGCAATTTGGTTGTCGGGCAGCAGACAACTGGCAATCGACAGACCCGAGTCAGTCTCCCGTCACCGGTGACTGGACTGATAAGAAAGTGCTTAAACACGCAAAATTTAAATTACTTTAGTCAGTGGTTCCCTGCTATGCAGTTCTGTATCCTTTATTTAGAGTGATTTGTTTTTGTGACCGGTAAACTAATGTTTATCAAAGGTTTTAAGTTTATGTTTCCCTGTTAGAATAAGTTGCAAACCTCTGTTAGAAAAAAATATGGCACTCTGGTTAATAATATACAGGTATTAGCTTCTAAGACAAGTGCATCTAAAGCCAATCAGTGTGCTGCTTATAATGGAGACTGACTGGTTTTAAACTAATTAAATTGTGCATAGCATTCGTTGACTTAGTGTTTTATAATTGAAAAAAGCTAAAAAGTGTCTTGTATGCACTTTTCTACACTTGCTCAAACTACAACTGTGAATTTCAAGCTATTTGACAATTGCTTTTTTTCAGCTTCATAGCATGTTATATTGTCTTTCCCTCATCATACGCATACCATGAGTGTTGCATTTTTGACACCCTCCTTGCAATCCAATATAAAAAACTTTTGTGTCACGTTGGCCGGCTCTTCATCTTTTGAACATTGTTCTAGACAACTAGTCCAAATTGCTTTTATCATGTAAGGAGTATTCCTAAATCGAAACTACGGGTGTCAAAAATGGATCCGAAATGGAGGTTCATGCTTTTGTCTTTTCTCGTTTTGACTATTGTAATAAACTTTTTTTTTTTACATGTCTTAGTAAGTCAGCTTTCAAACTCTTTAAACTCTACAAAATGCAACAGCAAGACTTAAGGGGAAAAAAAAAGAGAGCACATTCTAGCCTCCTTCCACTGGCTCCTTGTACAATAGAGGATACAGTTAGAATATTGATCCTGATCACTCTCACCCTACAGAGGGTCAGGAATGTTACAAGGTACTTAAAAGACACAGGGCAATATAAAATAAAAATTAAAAATAAAACTGAAGGTAACGTAGTTACATGATTGTGCTTTGGTACTATGAGCCCTGAAAAAAACATAACAAACCCCTTCCACTTTTGCAGAACAACAGTCAGAGACTGGTTATAGAGTTTCTGTCTTTCAACAACAGAGGCCTCAAATTCAGAGCTCCTACCACATCATCAAAAATCATTTATTTTTAAAACTGGCAGCCTCAGTTCTGAATAGGCTTTCATTACGCTCATGGCATATTTAATAAAAGAGATGATGCAATGGTTAACTGTCCCTTTCTTCAGCTTTGTTAGAAAATGCTGCATGTGTCTGCATGCACATCCAATTCGAAATAAATGTTTTTTTATTGTTTCTTTTTCTTTACATAGGAGCTTATTTGTTTCCAGGAAGGTAAACTGAAAGAACAGAGCAGATTTTCAAGTCGTTTTGGGTGTAACTTGTGACACTAAACAAGCTGCACATAGATTTGTCAAACTCTGAAACACCACTGGGCACCATAACATGATGTGTGACTGAAAAAGCAGCGTGCTCCAGAACCAAAAAAAAAAAAGAAAAGAAAGTTGTTCACACCTGTCTGAGTCTACAAGCCTTAATTGGTATGCAAGCACAGCTTACACAAACTGACATGGCTAAACCCTCTGAAATGCCTTGATCTCTCCAACACAGACACCCTGAGAGGCAGCAGCATGTGCTCTGAATTCTGTTATTTGTTCTGCTTTCATGTCAGCCAGGTTTAAAAGACAACTTTTCTGAAATTGTCAAACCCTTTTTGATTCACTGTTGTAAAGAATATATTGTTTTTGATCATACTGTACTCCTTCCGGAGTAAACTCTGGCAGCTATTGCTTTAGTCCTAATCAAAAGAATTTACTTTGGGAAAATAAAAGGTTTAACTGCTGACACAGGAGAACTGCAAACAAACTACTAAACAGAAATGTAGTATGTTTACAAGTAAACATAATATTTTCTTATATACTAATGCTCAAACTTTAAATAAAAACTGAAAATCGTTAGGGTTTTGTGGCCATGATTTGAGGTAATTTTTGTCCACCATTCCAAGGCTTATACACACCACTTTATGAACTACACCTGGGGTGAACCTTTCTTTTTCTTCCACAACTGCCCACATTTTTGACAATATAGACTCAAGATGGCATCAGAAATATTTCAGACAGTTTGGTCCATAGACCTATTGACATGACAGTATCTCACAGTTGCAAACTGTAGATATGCCAGCCACACATCTCTGGTATGAATCTTTCATTCCACCACGTCACAAATGAGCTCCATTTCAATAGGTGAATGTCTATGTCTGGTGAATGTCATTGCAGTCAACTGATGTCTTTGTTCTACAAATCATTTTGAGATGATTTAAGCTATATGACACGGTGCATTATCCTGCTAGAAGCAGCCATCAGAAAATGGGTCTACTGTGGTCATAAAGAATGGACACAGTCAGTCGAAATACCTGGTTTGGACTGTGAAGCTTAAAAAATGCTCAGTTGGTACTAAGGAATATTTTCCACACCATTACCCTACTATCTACTATCAGTAGGCTGAACCATTGATACTACCATTTATCTGGCTCTAGTGGCCAGACAGGAAAGTCTGTTCTGAGAGAGGGGGAAGACATGCAGCAAAGGCCGAACCTGGTCAAAGACTAAGGCCTCCAAATATGGGTCACACGTTTTACCCCTGCACCACTGCAGCAGCCAGGGGCTGTTAAATTTGACACCTCACCTCTTTTAAACACCTTCCCTAAAGGTGTTTAAAACATTACTCTTAGAACACCAAATGTAAAATGCAAAGGAAAAAAAAATATGGTTCAAAACAAAGCCTAACGTCTAAAACTGAAAGATCCTTGTCATAGTTCACCAACCATCTGAACCTGCATTCTGCTCATTAAGTATCTCTGTTTCATCTTTCTCAAAGTCTTCTGACAAACCTTGAGGTGCTTTTCTGAGTTGTTCCTTCCTGAATTCCTTCAGGTCAACTCTGTAATATCCTCCCAGTCGTGGCTCCCTATGGCCACTACTTTAAAATCCCTGATTCTTGTAGCTCCACACCTCCAGGCTGACAAATGAATCCACCTTCACTCACTTGAGACCAATTTTCCCCCACCAGTCTGGGCATCAGTGCACCAGAAACCTCTCCTACAGTGGGATAATCTTCCTACTTCATTCAGATAAAGAGAGCTCATAAATATGACCAAACTGATCCTCAAGCACTCTCCTCTGAAGTCTTTGTTTCATTAGTTACATCTGCGCTCCAGAAACCATTCAAAGTGGTATTTTGTACAGAGGTTATGTTTTGCAACTTTGTATTATCCTAAGTAGGTGTAAATTGAACAGTCTAAGAAATGACTAAGTGGAACAATTCATTAGCCTAAATAATAAGAAAGACAAATAGCTGTGACATGTTTGAGATGTTGCACAAATCAAACAAGAGTGTTATTTTAACAAAATGTACAATTGGTTGGCTGTGTGGGTTGGCCAGAACAGAGTGTTCAGACATGTTTCCATTCAACGTCATCAGGACATGCCTGGAGCAAAAATACACGCAAAAAACCCCTGAAAAAACTAAACTGGAATGATTAAGAAGTTTGGCTGGAAAATATGTCGTAACATTGCATCCATCATGTTTGTTTTTCAGATATGGGAACAGATGTGTAGAACTAGGTGCAGCAGAGGGATGGTTGTTGAATCGTAAAATGTTTGCTTACAGTTTTGGATGATTGAGTATTCCATGGTTTCCTAGGGGTTGACTTTTCCATAACAACTTGCAATAAAAATTCACGTGAAGCTAACGCGTAATAAAAAAAATAATAGATGTTAGCAGATGAACATATACAATTTTATTGCAGAGTATGCCAGAGCTGCTGTTTCTAATTAAACCTATTTAAAGGTTTTCAAAAGTGTTTATACAACTTGAACTGTTTCACATTTTGCTAGGTTATAACCTCTAGATTATTAGGATTGCTAACATAATTTTGGGGGATTTTATGAGATGGACTGACCTGACTCAGTGGATACTGTGCTCAGAGTCTTTTGAAATCTGTTTACCATTTTTGTTATTATTTTTTTTTTTGCAGTACAGCTCAACTGGATCCAGACCATCTCTGAACAACAATTTTTAAGTATTTCCACAAATATTTTTTTTTATGTTACTTGAAAACCATTTTAGGATCACCTTCTCTTAATCTCTAGTCAAAATTTAATATAAATATGTTTTCCAAGTCCTTTTAAATATTTTTGGAGGTTCACAGAAAAGTCCTAACATTGTCATAAGGACTCTGATCTTTGTCCCTATGAAATTTATAAGAATTTAAAAACATGAACAGTCTATGTAGAAATAATTTATACAAATAAAGTGCTTTACTTCCTCTCCCCCTTTTTGCTACTAAAACCCAGAGTTCATCGATGATGTTCATTTTTTCAACAGTAGAGGGCAGTAATATATTTCAAAGAGTAAGATGAAGTGCGGAAACCAGCCACTAGGAAAGATGGCAAAAGAATCAGGGACAAGGCAGCAAATTAGAAAAGTGAGATTTGAAGAAACCAAAGTTTTAAACAGTGGTCAAAAATAGCAATGGTGACAGAAAGGAGACCAGAAAACTGAAGATAAAAGGCAACACAGAAGAGATGGACACTGACATGAAGACAAGGAGGGGGAAAAAAACGAAAAAAGCAAAGTGAAGGGAGAATCAAATAAGATCAGAGACACAGAGAGGGGTGGATAAGAAACAATCTGTGTGGGATGTTAAAAAAAAAACTAGCAGATTGGGAGATAAATGAATGCAGAGACATAAGGGGATGTTCATGGCAAGGGCAGAGATAGGGAACATATCTGATTTGAAAGTGTTTCTTTTTTAAATCAGAATCTGGGTGTTACGCTGTCAGCAAAGAAAGAAATTATCTTCAGTCGCCCTCTGATCCGATTCATTTTTAGTTTTTCATGTTTGCCATTCGCCTTTTTTTTGCTTCCCTCCCTTTGGTAATCTTTCTACATTGCCTTTATCTTTTTTTTTTTTCTCTTACAGGAAGGATTTTTAGGAAATTACAGTCATTCTTTAAAACACTGCTCATAAATCAAAGATTCAATCTCAAAATTGGAAGAATAAGCCATTGGTATGCAGGGAAGTTTTAGGCATCCTCCAAAAAGTTTAAGCCTTTGTTTTACCATATCTGGGATGCTCAGGAGTAAAAAAAAAACCCCAAAAAACCAAACAACCAGAAGCTGACACTGCAGCACCTGTCAGGGCTTTAACAGAGTCTGACACATCATGCAGCACCACAGGGTTAAGTCGAGCAGAAGTTTTCCAACATGCCTTTTGCCTAAACGGTTAACCAGTGGTGGAGAAAGTACTCAAAAAATGTACTTAAGTAAAAGTACAAATACACAGACAAAAATGTACTCAAGTAAAAGTAAAACTACCACATTAACATTTGTACTTAA
>NW_006800083.1:625998-648226 GCF_000485575.1 Poecilia formosa
TGTACTTAAGTACAGTAACGAAGTACTTGTACTTCGTTGCGAAGTACTTGTACTTCGTTACTTCCCACCACTGCGGTTAACATAGGAAGTACTAAAAAATATATTTCAAGATTTTGCAAAGTGCACATAAAATGCAAAAAAGATGTTGCAAAGAGCATAAAACACTATGTTCTTCTGACTTTGTTTACTTTTTTTTTTAACTTTGTTTACTAATCCTAAATTACTGAAAAAATAAACCAAGATCTCTTTTCTGTTTGTAACACTTTACTAAAAATTGTTTTCAGGGAGCTGTTCTTATTGCCCGTTTCGCTTTAAGAAGTTGAAGCAGTTTTGTCCACGCTCACTAAAAACCACCTAAAGTTTCTCTCTGCTTCTACGTCATGTCTTGGCATAATATGAAATGTTGTTAGATGCAGAATTCAACTACTTCTCTGCAACCCGCAACATGGTTTAAATAATCATTAATCTGCAATCATCTTCAGATGGAGCTGAAACTGCCTGATTTGATTCCATTGGGAGAAATTAAGATGCAGGTCAAAAATACTGAGAAAATGACAGTAGGCTAATGCTTAAGTCCCTAACTATAGCTTTGAAATTATTGAACATGTCATAATACTGACATTTTTCTATTTTCTGAAGTATGCTGTTAAGTTATGAGTGAATGAAACCCTGCCTCAATTAACTCAGTTAACTTTCAGAGGAACATCATCTGCAAAATGCAAAACAGCTTTTTGACTTGGGGGGCTAAACTTACCCCATGTCATGATAAACCACACTGTTGGATTTTTAGGACACTCCCTGATACTGCAGTCGTAATTGAGACATACAGTTTATTGCTGCACATAAGAGCCACTTAAATGAACCTGACACAAGTGCTATTGAAGTGTTGAAAAGGTTTTTTGCGGAAGAGAAAAACAAATTTTGCAAATGTGGCAGGCTATACTTTTCATTTCTTTACTCTTACACCAACATAAAACATGTGCAAGATGTTGGTGTAACCACAAGTACTACTGTACTGCATATATTTGGGCCTGAAATTAGTCAATTCCTGTTGTAAATGTTTATTGGCAAAATACTGAAACTACAGGCTCGTAATAAATCAAACTTTAACACTTTCTACACACGCATTTAGTCCTCCAAATGAAACAATGTCACAGCAGTTTTGGATTTATTCAACCCCTTTATTCAACTACAGTAATTATAGTTGTCTGCTTAGACATAATTCATAGCCAAACATCAACTTTTGCCAGCATTCCTAAAGGGATATTAGCCCACCCCTCGTAGGTAAAGGCCTCCAGCTTTTAATATCCTTAGGGCTCCCTTTTTAAATCACAGCAAACACTTTTAATAAAGCTCAAATCAGGGAACTAAGATGGCCACTATGGTATCTTCTAGGATTTCATCTGAAAACAAGCCTCTGTGGACTTTGAGATGTGCTTGAGATTACTGTTCTGTTTAATTAATTGCACCCTTTACGTGATTTGTACAAGAAAATGATCTCTGCTCTATACTTCTAACATGCAATGGAACATTATAAAGACCCAGGAATTTGAGATTTTCTACCTTTACAACAACTGATACAACTAATAAAGCCCTTATTTAGTTGTATCAGGTGGACCTGAGACCAAAGTGATATTGTATGACAAATTTTGTTGAAGGGGGTTAAATACTTTTGTGAATTCAGCATTTGTTGAAAGTACAAGTTAACATTGTGTTTAAACAAAACCCTTTTAATATCAGTTTTATTTAACCGGTTTTAACGTTTTTGTGCAATTTCTGCATTGCAAATACTTGAGCAATTTTTTTTTAAGCTTGCCAATAATCTTAATGTGCATTGTTGGTTGAATGACTTTAGGTTCCAACTGTATGTAGCAAGATAAGCATTATAAAGCATCTTAACACATAACGTGATAAGGTTCTGTCACTGAAGCCAGTTCATAATGCCATAGCTCTTCAGTTTAGCTGGTTTTATCTTGTCATAGGGCCACTGAACGTAAACAAAATTATCTTTGTAGGCGTTTCACATAGTGAAGGTATTATTAAGGACTAATGTGGTCTTCAATGCAAATAGCTACATTTCAAAATAAATAGCATTCGCATTCAAGCATCACAATGGTTTAAAAGTTCATACAGTGCTGTTTGCTTGAACTACTGTGACGATTTGGAGATTAGGATTGTTCGAAGATGACAAAAGTCTCGGGGTGTTGCGATGAGCAGCTGTTACCTTTAGGCTTTGGAAAATAAATATTTATTTATACCAAATCAGAGTTTCAGCTCTTGGTAAGACACAAACTGCTCAATAACCTCTAAAAACAATCCCCACTCCAAAGCATCTCAAGGCCTCCATTTGAAGAAGAATGACCTTAGTCCTTTAAACTGCCAAACTTTAGCAGCAGATATTTTATTTACTTTCAGGTTTTGTCATGATTTTTCAGTGATTTCACAATAAATGCCATTTCACATGAAACACATGGCACAAAAGAAGAGCTTAAACATAACTGGGCTGATTAAAAGGAAATTGACAGAGTTGTAAAAGTTTTGGGATGGACTGTTTCAAGATGCAAGAAATCTGTGTTCCATTATTCTGTAAATCCTACAAATGACTTGCCATTCTTCTTCCAAGCTCCTACAAAACGTTTTCTTTTCCAGAGGCACATTATCCAACACCTGGAGGTGAAATCCCTCATCACATCCATTTTTTGAAAAGGAGGGGATGTGTCTCTTCAAAGGCAGTGAGATGTCCCTAAGCCAACTGGCCTCAAAACTGCTGCCAGTGCTCATCAGACCTGCGGTGAGGCAGTGCCACACTTCAGCTCCGCTTTACCTCCAGCAAGCCAGCAAGTAATATTAAACCCTGCTGATCATTTATCTCCACAGGAAAAAAAGGCTGATGGGACAATTGACCTTGCTGATAGTCATCTGACAACTTGGCTGTCCATCAAACGATGCCGGCGTGTTTGAGGGAAATGCAAGACGAGCCTCGACTTGAGTGATTTCTGATGTAAGAACTGTGGGAAGAAAACCACCATGCATATACTCCACACGTTTATATATGTAGTCACCGACACACGGTGTGTCAGTGACACTGTGTTTTACATCTATTTACCTTAATAGCTCCGCATTTAATCTAAGGTGATCAGTGTTTGCCAAATTTGACCTTTTTTAATATCTCCATCTTTACTCACTAGTAAATTGTAAATGCTATCTGGAGTGATAATTTTGAAGGAGTGATAATTTGGGTTAGCCTTGCATTCCCATGACCTGGGCAATGCAAGGTGACCCGTTAGCTTTGAATATTTACCCAGATGTGTTCACCTTGGTCACAAAACAGCAATGTAAAAATCATCTAAAATGAAAACTTAGCTGACAAAAAGCTGTTTAATTTTAAAATTAATTACTTACTTTCACAAAAACATTATGATTTCCTCTAAATTGAATGTGTGTGTTAACTTTCAGCAACTCCTAAGTCGAAAAACCCTTTCCTGCTTTGATTGTCAATTAAAAATACATTTTATGTTTATCAAACCTGTCAGAACCACAAATTGCATTTGAGAAATGAGAGAGAAGAATGGCCCTCCCTTCATTATGCTATTACTGTCTGTCTAATGTGTCAAATACTGCTTATTTGTTAGTAAGGATTGGAAACCTGTCTCAACTTTCATCACTAATTTGATTCATGATTAATTTGCAATCCCAGAGTGAAAACAATATTTCTATGTCATAAAGCTGGGGGGGAGACAACTGCTATGGCTTCAGCGAGGTTTCTGACCTAGCATGGAGGGAGAGGTGGATTCATGCAGGTAACTGTGATTTGATGGATGTTTGAATGAGTAAGTTCCTTTAATCCTGAACAGAGTGGCAGGCTGATGAGAGCCAAGGATGGTGGAGCTGCAGGGGACAACCATAGATGATGTAGGATTGCAGCAAGACGAGGGTTGAAAGGAGGAGTGAGTGGAGCGAGGACCACCAATAAACCAACATAGGAAGGACATAGAGCACAAATATAAGGTAGTGAAACCAAGAAGGCATGAAGCCCAGGAGGCTTCGGCTTGATTTCTACCAGGTTTGGTTGATCGTCAAACACCAACTGGTTGCCTCACAGCTCCTTAAAACACACATAAAGGAGATGATTATATGCAGCTGCAGCAGGAGTGAAGAGTTCATCTTGCCAGGTGAGAATTATTGATCTGAGTGTATTATAAACAATAAATGCTAGAAATAACGTAAAATATAAGGAGCAGATTTTTATTATGCTCATGAAGCCCTGAAAGCCGTCCTAATGAAATAGCCAATTTTAAGTTGAACTGCACACAATTATGACTTATAGTAGGAAATTATGTCATCATCTTGTGGTTTCGTTTTCTCTCATTGTTTCATTTCTGATCATAAATACAACCACATAGGTCCATGCTTTGCAGTTATCACTGTGTTTACTCAAACATACTAATCTGAACTATTCTTTTTTCCTTTATGGAATTCCAGATTATTTTAAGTAAATCAAATAGTTCACTTTGCCTCAGAGATATTCTGTCATATCAAATGTATCAGAATGATTTGATCCGTATTTTTGACAAAAGCAGTTAAAATAGATCAAGGCTCAATTGTTCTTTGAAAAACAGCCAAGGAACTGATGTTTTCCCGTGTTCACAGAACCCCATTGTTAGAACAAATATTTTCCAGCACAAGCTTGATCTCCCTTGTGAAATATTGTCTATAGTGGACCACAGTAGCTGACATTATATACACAGATTATAGGATTTGTATGGTTCTCTCAGTGTTTGTGAACACTTTGTACAATACAAACATTTCCAGCCTCTGATTTGTATTCATATACGTCTTGTTTCCCTCAGGATGCTGAAATGTCAGCCTGGATAGACAGTTAAGCTGAAAATCATTCATATCCCTGGTAGATTTAGGTTTGAAGTAATTAATAATTAATTTAATCCAACATGTTTCTTCTGACTGGAAGTAATAACATTTTTTGAGAGTCCCAGTCAGAGTCTCGACTTAAATCCAATAAACTAAAGAAAAAGTGAAGTATTAAGTTGAATGCAAAGAGACCCTCCAACCATAACCAAAATCCCATGGGGTGTGGTGGGCTTAGGGCAGAAGCTAAATGATCCATTTGCTACATCTTTGCTTGTTTTGCTTTGACGTTGTATTGAATGACATAAATATGTATCTTTTTTTGAATGGTAAATTAATATTCAGATTCTGAAATGGACCTCTGTGTTGAGTCATACTTGCAGCCAAAAGAAAAAGGAAGTTAAGGCTAAATTAAAAGTTCCCACATACTGTATCAATTTAAAAAAAAAAGGAATAAATACATAAAAAACGCTTCTGTTACATGTCTTCTTGGTAGCTCTGCTAATTCTTAAATGTGTATTTGTTAAAAAAAAAAAAAAAGTTATTAACACAAGATCTTATTAACAAATGCAGTAAAACTAAGGGTATTTTTTTTTGTAAAGAAAAATGTTGCTGCACTGAAAGATGAGTTTTATTTTAAGGCGTTTTTCACAATTATGCCAGAGTAGTGAGAACATTTTGAGGGTGCTTAAATGTAGGTGTTTTGAGATTTTTGTTGAATAATGATTACTTAAAGTTTTCATTTTAAAATCCTTATTGTATTTTCCACTCAGTGCTGAGGCAAAGTGCTGGACAAATGTATTTTTCAAAGAAGCTGTGACTCAACACCTTAATGTCTTAACTGTCTAAAGGCCGAGGTTTTTGAAATTCTTTGCCTCAAACTTGCTGCTCTCCACACATCAACATTAAATTGCAGCAAACTTGTTAGGATCCATCTGTCAACTTCACCATACTACAGCAAATACTCCTTATAATGATTGTTTTTCAAAAGGAATTTTGAGCGTGATGACGTATTACACATGGTCTGTATTTTGTTTTAGAAAATATCTAAGATGAAGTCGCTGCAGAAGAGCTCCGAAATATGGTTATATTTCACAAAAAAAGGCAGCAGTAGGGCCAGTTGCAACATGTTCAGAAATTCAATCACAATAAAAACAGGACATACCTACAATATCCTCAAACAGTTGAACACACAGGATGGAAACGATTTGTACGCAACATTTACAGTCATATAAAAAATAATATATTTTCCTAACATTTATTATATTAAAAGCACCTGCACAAAAAAAAGTTGCTGTGCAGAAAGTTGCACCTCATGTTAAAATGTTCAGTTGATTCTTATTGTTTAAGCCAGTTTTAATGTAGTTTGAATCGAAAACAACATGGTGCTCATTTTTGAATTAAAGATTTTATTTCCGAATTCAATCAGAATTTATAAGACAATCTATAAGGAATCAAATTGATAAGAGAGATTGATAATGGAATTGGTATTGATAAATTATCATCAATTCTCATCTCTAGCATTATTTTAAGTAATTTTAACAGCCGTTGTGCTAATTAGCACCATAATTGCGTCAAACTGAACTCAAAGATTTTGACTGAGTTTATATTGACATTAACATTATTTAATTTTCCTTTGGGATCATTATGAATTTGAACATATCTTTTGTTAATATATTGACACATCATGAGTATCAGAAGCTCATAAATCTGAACTTTGTAAACTGGCCTTTCTTAAATTGTTCACAGACATGGAAATCTTGGAATGCATAATCATCTGAATTTGAAGAAAACAAAAATCTACCTCATTGTTCTGGTATTTAGCTGATAAAATTGCAGGAAAATTATAGTCTGAATGAATGTTACCCAGTAAGAATGAAAATGTTTTTCCCTGTATGAAGCTATATATAGAGCTTTATAAAGCTGCATAAAGTGAGACATTGCCATGTCATAAAATAACCAGAGCACAGGAAAGAAGAATAAAGCCAACTCTGCTATGAAATCTATTATGTGGATCACATTTTCGGAGTACTTTGCTCAATAGATATTGATGCCATAATCATATTGGTTTATGAATAACGTTTATTTTGCAGAGCTTCACAACATGCATCATGTGGAATATGGGAATCTGGAGTAACATGTCCACAGACATACCCTGTGAGATCACTCACGGTCAGTCTGCTCTGCCTACGCTAAACATCAGCTATCAGCAGCAAAATGGCTCTAAACTGTTTGCTGCATGATCACTTCATGCTACGTCTCATGCTAAGCTTGTTTTGTGTTGATGTCTTTCATAGCTCATTTTATTGGTTATGACTAAGATCGGGTTCTACATATCTTATTGTTTTGTAATCCTCCTAATCCCACCCTGTAGTATACAAACATACAAGTCCCTGCAGGAAGCAAAAGTACAAAATTAGGTGACAAAGGGTTGGATTAGTAATCATTTTCTCCTTACAACAAGCATATGCTGGCGTGTGTTCATTTATTTATCTTCTTCCTCGCTGTTAACAATGTTCACGTATACAAGTTATTGTTCCGTGTGTGTTTGTTTGATAGATGGCCTTTCATAATGATGAAACATGGGGCAGGATGCACACAAGCACGCTCACACACTTGCTCTTTGAGCCACATAATTTTAAGTAACTATTTGAAAAGAATTTTCTTGTTCTTTTATATAAATCTCGGAGTGCTTATGCAAATGTATGCAGCCTAACAACTTTCTTCCAGGGACAAAATTTATGGAATTCACTCAAATAAGTGCTTTTAAATGAAGGCATTAAAAAAGTGAAGATAAAATTAAACTATAAAGGTGCTTTATGCCTCATCTCTCCTTCCATCACCGACAGCAGCATTTCAGCCAATTCTGACTTTCAACCACTTTCATGTTATTTTTGTTTTATTCTTATGGCTAAAACAAACAAATGAAGAAAACATCAAGAAATCAGACCCAAATAATGTTTTTATAATGGAAGTAGCAATGGAAGGTGGGTGTATCAGGCTAAAAATGTGGACTGGTGTAATTATCTTTCTGAGTTTGTCGATCCTGCCCTTCTATTGGGATTTAGTTGGCAGATAGAGACGGTACCCTTTCATACCAAACTATCTAATATTTATTATAACAACTGTCATGATTCTAACCCAGGACCTTTTGCAGCAAGGCAACACTGCTATCAACTGCTCCACCATTCAACATATGCTGGCATTAATAAAAGTGCAATAATTTAGTGACAATAACCTAAATCAGGACATTTTAATGCCGTATACCAAAAAAAAATGTTTGATGTAAAGAAATAATTAAATTTATAGTGTGTGTGTGTGTGTGTGTGTGTGTATGGGATGGGTTTTACAGAAGTTTCTGGCAGTCCCCCAAACTGCAGGGCATATGTGAGACTAAGACACTGCATGGACCATGGCCAGATAAGGGCCTTCCCCTTGTGTCCTTCAAGCTTGTGGCATATTGACAACTCAAACATCCCCCCTGCCCAACTGACTGCAGCCAAACAAAGTATCCCGTCACCACCTGTCAGCTAATTCACCGCCTGCCACCCAAAATCCCCCACAAAGCTCCAGAGCACAACCTCAACCAAATAACACAAACACCATCTGCCAACTACACCCTTGCAGGTCCTGCTGCACCAAGTGATTTGGTGACCTATTCTGAACCCGTGCCTTGTAGAGGCCCACAAGCGGCTGACATTCTGACCCAAAACACTAGACGACCCGTCCCTCCACCACTTTCATCACAAATCCTACAACTCTGCAAGGTTGGCACCCACCAGGAGTTACCTCAAGGCTCAGGACTTTTTGTGGGATTTAAGGGAAACATCTAATTTCTAAAGGCAAAAGAGAAACTGTTAAGTAGTAAAAAATAATGCGAAAGGGAAAAACCCTATAATCAAATAAATAATGCCGTAATAATGTTAAGCCAGAAGAGCCAGGTCAGTTTCACATTTTACAATTACATTTTAGAACACACAGGGGAAATTACAGTTACCTCTGAAAGCATCATATCTCTAGAGTGATCACAATTTTCTCCTCTAAACAAAAAAAGGGTTCACCCAAATTTGCTGGGAAGTTAAAATGAATTGCTTGCTAATGCATTTATAGCAAAAAACAGCCTAAATGATGATTGCACCTACATATTTTTTTTATATTGTTCATCTTTCTAAAACATTGTGCTTCGCTGGAGGTATTTATGTTTGAACCAAAATCCTCTGTGGGTGGTTGACGCTATAAGAAGCAAATAAAGAAAGAAGGGAAAAAAAGAGGTTTTTTAAAGCTTTAAAATGGATTGCAGCCGGACAAAAGCCATGTTTAGGTATAGGCAAACAGAGAAAAGCTGTGTGTGAAATGAAAGGAGGCTCGTTTTAGGAGGAAAAAATGCTAGAACATAGAAAAAAAAAGAACATGGAAGAAAGAGATAATCAGAGAGAATGTGAGATCAGAAATCCAAAGGACATGCAGAAAGCTAAATCTGAAGTTGAGGGGAAAAAAAGGACAACATGTCTCAATGTAGTCTACAAATGGCTTTGTGAGTTTGCATGTCTGTATTTGAAAGTTTGTGACATATTCATGTGATAGCTTTTGTCCCTCTCCCAGAATGTCTCCCCACCCCCAAGGAAAAGGCAGAGGTGTTAGTAGAGGTGTTGGTGACAAAAGAAAGTGGGAAAAATGTTTGAAAATGGAAAATAGAAGGCAAAAAGCCACTCAAACTTCCTGCTTTAGAATGTCACTCTATCTGTGACTCCAATCTGCTCCTGCTTGCCCAGATTATAATAAATGATATTATTGTTCAGCATATGCAGATGATACACAGCTCTACATTATGAGGTCACCAGGTGACCTACGAAGCACAACACAGATGCTTAGAACAAATCGATGCGCCTTAACTTTCTCTAGCTGAACAGAAACAAAACTGAAGTTATTATCAGTCTTCCATCGCCTGATGAACATTTTCATGATTAAAGGATTAATGTCCCAGCAGGATCTAGAGAAACCCAGAGAGTTCGTCTTTGGTCACTTTGATTAGTGCAACAGTGTCTTCACAGGCCTACCTAAAGATAATCAATCAGACAGCAGCAGTTGATCTAGAATGCTGCTGCTCGCAGTTTCACCAAAACCAGGAACATAAAGCACATCATCCCAGTTTTAAAGTTCTTACACTTTAATTCAGAGAATAGACTTTAAAATATTTCTGCTAAGGCCTGTAGCACTGCAGGGGAATGTCACCATCAGGATGGCTCACTGCCTTGAACAGGACAATGAGCTCATTATTCTCCAATGGTCTTCACTCACCGGATCTGCATCAAAACAAGGACCATTGAAATGACCTGGAACCAAAGATTTGCATCCTGTATGTGTAACAGTGTGAGGCTATCATGTCAACATGGACCACATTTCTGGGGGATGTACTCGGCACCTTGTTGAATCCTTGTCAGAAAGATTTAATGCACCTCTGAAGACAGAACAAGTCCAATCCGATACTAAAGTTTAACTATAAAGATAAAATATATATATTTAAATATACTTATCTTCATTTCCTCTCTTCACTTTTTATTTTACCTTCTGCACTCCAGTTAACTTATTTCAGTTTATTCTATCCCACTTTCTGTCAGCTTCTTTTTCTCAAAAATAGGCGTTAGGGAATGATTAGGTAATAAATATACGTTCCTCTTGCTTCCCTTTTCACATTGTTAGGCGTTTACTCATAAATGATGAGCAACAATGTCAATATATAGAGTAGAGAGTTTTTTTTTTATCAACCACTTTCGTTTAGCTCTCTAGAAGCCTCTTTTAAGAAACACATGCATTAATTAGTCTAGATCAAGTCATGCCTCACATCTCCTTTTTCCTTGTCTACATTTCCACCCCACTAAGCAAATCTAGTTGCCTCAACCTGCACTCCCTCACCTTTCAATTATTTACTGTATGCATCAATAATATAAAGGTCCTGTACTTTGTGACCCAACATCTGAGGGTTTTCACCTGTAATCCCAATTTGCTTGGAGATAAAACTCTACTTCTTCTATGCAGAATAAAGGTGCATTCTAAGAAAACCAATATAAGAAATCTCAGACACTATCACTGCACAGTGCATTGTTTTGATGGAAAACCAAAATAAACTTGAAAATAATTTACTCTAATCTGGAGAGAAGTGAAAATTTATGCCAACTAATTATCTTACATGAATCCCTAGTGAGGTTGCGAGAGGTGATGGTGCCCATCCCCGGCGGTCCAACCATCTTTACATCTCATTTAAGCCTTTAAATTTAAACTTTATCTTTTCATTTAAAATTTGCTCTGAGGTGGACATAATCTAGCACTAAAGTCATGGAGAGTCTTTAGCGTATAGCATTTTAAAACAGGGATTTTATGAAAGAAAAATAAGTCTTAAAGTAAGCTATATTTCAGATTCAAACAATACCAAGGCATTAATTAATCCTTTGAGAATATTTACACCCACGGTCATTACATTATACATTGCACTTGCATGTAGTCCGTTTTGTCTGCTTTGTAAAAACTTGTTTAACGAGGAATTTAAATGAGCAGTTCTTTATTGATGATTGCTGTAAAGGGTTGTTGAAAGCCTATTCAGTGTATACTAACCAGGTATTAAATGGCTAAAGCCCAATGTAGTCAAACCTCCATTTTGTTTTAGAACTGGCAAAGTTTCAATAAAATATTCATGACATTTATACTATTTTGTTGCAAGACTTGTATACCTCAAAAAGATAAAAAAAATCTTTCTAATTTGATCCATGTCTTAGTTTAAGAGGATAAAACAACATTTTATGCCAAGCCTTTGACATAGTATAACAGATGAAAAGCATCTGAAAGTCACGTCCTTTAACGAAAAGAATAAATCTGGAGTAAATATGACCCAAAGGATGCGACGTCCTTCAACTGACCCATCAACTCTACCACATGCCAGATGTTGAGCAATTGTGTTTTTGCCCCTTTAACTGTTAAAAAAATGATTGTTTTGGGCCTGAAAAATCTTATAATTTTAGCATTTTTGTACATACTGCTTTAGAAAAGAACAGTTACAATTTCAGCTGAACAGAGATTAGCCAACCAGAATGCTCCAACTAATTTACAGGTTTTTGTTTAACTTTGACTGCCAAAACCAACTTTGGCTAATTTAGGTTCTTGTCGAGCGCTTCAGTCTAAGAAGATGCAAGAGCAGCATTCAAAGTATATTTTTCAACCATGTCTGCAGGGGTATGTTTAATAATTGTTTATGTTGTAAGCAGAGGTGGCATGAGGTCACATTTCCTGCAGTCTAGATTAGTGATGAATGCGATTAGTATTTCTCAGTGCAACTTCCAGTTATTTGCTTTCAGTCTCATCTCATCTGCCAGAAAGAACTACAGATATGTTTTGACATGTTGTAAAATCTTATTTTGAAACAAGCTTTTCCATGCTCTATTTAATGTCACCCAATTCAGAAAATACCTGACGTTGCATCTTCTTCACTTAGTAACTGTGCTAAAATTACCTTACATATCATGTGTTTGATTTTTATGACTAGTCGGTCAATCATGGTAAAAATTTGATTTCAGTCAACAGTATTTATTTCCTTGAAAGTCATTGGTACGTATAATCACCAATCACTGAACTCAACTGTACGTTACTTTATGAAAATGCTTGCATATGCTTTTGTACCAAACATTCTGCCAAATACTATGTGCCATACATTACAGGCCTAGCTACTTAAACAATAAGGGAGCATCTTTATAGCTTAAACCTCTCTAAAATTATTATTTTTTTGTGTGTTATTTTACAGGGTTCATGTTAAGTCAACGAGCTGTTGACCTCTGTCAGATTAAGTCAGACTACAATTAAAACACTGTGCAGAAACTAGAAAAGACTTATTGATTTATTGATGTTATTGGCAGAACATGAGAAGACTTAACAGAAACGGATAAAACCAACAAACTGGATCAAAATAAAAGCACAACATGTTTTATTTCTAAAGGTTTTGACTTTGATTTCACACAGGCACATATGAGCTTTCTATTTTGCATTCACAAATCGTGTGAACCAACGTCTGAGTAAATGTCACATTGTGGCAGTTACATGGTTCAGACTAAACAGATCCTAGATTATAGAAATGACAACTGTGACAATGTGCATCTGCATTTTAGACATTTGTTATTTTTTTTCTCATAAAGTGACCTTTTCTCACTGCCAACACATCCTCCATAGTTTGACATGGATGAATAAAACAAGTTGGAAGTTATTAGACTAATAACACAAGACCTTATTAATGAAGTTACTTTACCCATACACATGCAGAGAGAAAAAGATAAAAGGTTTTTAATTGTCCCTCTGAAAGAAGGAAAAAAAAACTTCATAATCAGGTGAATGTTCGTGTTTGGTCTGATAATGTTCTTTTTGTCCCCTGTGCCACTAAAGTCTTACATTTCTTATTAAGAGGAGGGGCAAGTGAAGCACAGAGGGCCAGAGGTCTCAGTCTGTCTAAGTTTTGAAGGTTTTTAAGTGTTATTTTTTCTTTTTTTTGTTGTTTTTTGTGAATGTATGTCAGAGATGTCAATTTCCCTGAGGGAACATCACAAGGAGTTGATAATGTTGTCCCTTTCTCTCTGTTTATTATACCTTTGGTGCTATTTCCAGGTTTCTTAAAATGAATATAAATGATTGAAAAAAATATATAAAAACTAAATAAATAAATTAAAAAAAACAGCACAAGCGCACCTTCTTTGGTGACTCTGGAAGTTTTCTTTGAGCTATGATGCTTTAATTTATGTTCCAAAGATGAACAAAGAAAATAAGGGTAACTTGAGATGAGAAGGATGACAAGTTTTAGAAAAAGCTTGGTTGAAAACACGATAGGACAAAAGACGTCAGCACAGGAAGAAGTGAGAGAATGACAAAAAAATATCAGAAGCCAGAAAAAAGGACATTATGAGCAAGCATCACATAACACGGATGGCCGGTGGCCTGAAGGGAAGAACATTGGGAACACTTTGCCACAACAGCCAAAGGTGCACAATCACTGAACAAACACCAAGCTGTAAGATGGAGAGAGAATATTGTGTGAGAAAGGGATGAAAAGATAAGAGACCATGAAGAAGAGGTAGGCACATTTTGATGTGTGACACTGAGAAAGAGATGTGAAAACGAAAACCCGAAAGACTCTGTGAGGGAAATGTGTTGGCAGTGGGCAGCCAGTTTCCAGACAACAAAGAGGTGTACAAAAATATCCGAGAAAAACTCATGCAAAGTCCACAGTGAGGCAAGAGACAAAGATCTTGCCGTTTCAGAAACAAACGATGTATAGATTTTGTTCAAATTATGTGGTGGACAAGAAGAAAACACAGTGCAAACAAATAAAAAAAATATTAAAAATAACGTTCCATGTTGTGTCAAATTCCATAAGTTTATATTCAAGAAAAAATAGATTTGTGCATAAGATGCTGTAACTTAAATAACTACTACTGGGTTAGTATAGTTGCCTGGGTTTTTCTTAAATGAAAACAAAATCTCAAAGAATTACCAAAAATATTATTTTACAGAACCAGCAATTGCAATTCTTCATGCAATCAATTTTTACTGCATCACTAACAGTAATGAGTACATAATGAGAATAAAAATAATGAGTACATACATTATATTTCTCATGTTAATTAAAGAGTAGCTGACTAAGCATTCTTCCATCTCAGGTTAAGAACATAAATGATAGCCGATAACCCTTCAACACTGGCAGTGCAAAAAGAATGAAATCCCTTTTTGAATCTTCTTCTCGTCTTTCCATTGTGTCTTTGGTATGACCATTAAAATAAAGTCTGAAATCTTGAAAGATTAAACCAAAAACCACAATCATTTTAAGAAGTTGTGCGTTTTCTTCCTCTGGAGATGAAAATTATCACCAGAGAGGGCAGTACTAAGGAGGCAGTCTGCCCACCAGCAGCAGGCTTGCTAATTTGACATCATTATATTTAAAAATCATCTGTTGAAATTGTCTATAGTTCAAATTTATGTTATATTCATGTATTTTTTTTAAATGGAGGATTAAACTGCTAGATGAAAAAAATTGCCAAAGTATGACTTCCAGCAACACGGAGCCATGCTGTCTGCACCTGTGGATGGATCAGTGGCCTCTGCATGTTTCACAATCCTAGAAAGATGTCTATGTTGGAACTGAATTGGTCCCATCTCCAAAAAAAAAAGAGCAAAACTAAAATTAGAATTGTTAATGCAAAGCAATATTTCTATTGTATTTTTAAGCAAAGCTTAGAAAAATGTTTCTGACCTGCAGATATTTCCCACTAGAAAGTGATAAATATTAAAAAGCTGGGAATGTCCTCTTCCCTGTCAGTCTAGAAATATAAATTCCTTTATTGTCACACTACAGGGACATTCTGGTGCAACATCTGCAAAGTGACAGACAATCAAAGCAGTAGGTTCACACAGACTTGTAACCCAGTGGAAGAAATGCTGACATTTTAATAACATATTGTTCTTTTTTAGTGACACATCTGTCAGTAAAACATTTTTTTTTTTTTAAATCGAGGTATTTTCTGTTGTCTTAATAATGCGTCATTTGGTCATTTAGCATCGATATTCTAAAAAAAAACTGTCCCCTGTAGAGCGCCGGACATCATGGGAACAAGATTGTTTACACCGCCACATTGGCAGGAAACAAGAGTTTGGGATGCAGAAAACTCAATGGGATGAAGCAGTCAACTTTTGAAAAATGATGCACATCGATACACTACTAAACTTCACAAACTAATCAGTGATCCATATATAGCTCCTGGTGTGTCTTTTTAAAACAATTGACTGACCAGGTGGCAGGCAGCGCAAGTCTCCTGAACTGACAAAATCCTGACATTTACAGCTACTTGATCAACTTTAACTTGCACAACACCAGATTCCCTGAAGGCTTAGTCAATTCTAGGGGGGATATAAATAGACTAAGTCAGGATTTGTGTTTCATTGTTACTACAAGAGTAAGTAGCCTACCATTATGCTAGCATAGGTTTTGATAACATTAGGTAGCAAACCAGTGGCTGAAATAGTTTTATGGCCGATTTCCGTTACAGGTGAGCCATTCACAAAGATTAAATAACCCCTCCCTGAAATCATGGTCAGAGGTGTGTATTGTAATTGCGCAGCTGGACAAGGGGAGTGTTGCTCTCATGTGTGTGCCGTGCTGTTCAGATTATGATAGCATGACAAAGACAGGAAGGAAGGGACGAGATTTGATTTCCTTTTGGGATCAATAAAGTACTTTTGAATTTACTAATGAAAGCCAGAGAAGTAGATGTGTAAAAACTGACAGACAGTGGATGACGTGATGAGGTAAAAACCTGTTGCTGGTTACATCAAATTTATCACTTGAGGGAACAGTAATCTCAGTGTCCAATGTGATAAATCCCACATCAGAAACATCTAATTAACTGTTCAGCGACTTCATCAGACAAGGTTTTAATGGAGCATCCCTGTTGTCATTATATGAGAGGAGTAATAAGGAACTTATCTGTAATAAATTGTGCAGTATGAAGATAAGGTTGAGATGCGGGAGCTTTTTTATGATTACATTTATTTAATTAACTGTGAAGTAGCCTATTCTCTTGAATGTTGCTGTGAGTGCTGTGAAAGAACAATTTGCCTCATTAGAAGATTCTTCTGTTTTTGTTTTTTGGCACTCTTAAATGTTTCAGGATATCAAGTGAGTTTTAATATCTGAGAAATATAACCAGAGTAAATACAAGAAGCAAAATGTTTTCGTTTATTGATTGTATGTGTCAAGGGAAAAAAGCTCTCAAAATCAACCTAGCTCTATTTGAAAATGTGATTAACACTCATGTCAGATTCAGTATATACACTCTACCAATCAGAAGTTTAAACAGATTCCCACTTATTTAAATGAGCAGGTGTGTCCAAACTTGTGACTGGTCGAACACCAGGACAGTGCTTAAAATAAACTTTTTTTTAAAAATGTTTTTAATTATTTTTAGTTCACTTTTCTGAATCTACCAACTGAATGACTTTTGGCAATATTTCTTATTTCACAGCCAAGAATAAAACACTTTGGCATTGAGCTTCTTCATTATGATCCCTTACTAACAGTATTAAAATCCTTATTGGGTAAAAGGCTGCTGTGCATAAAGGGCCTTTTATGCATTTCGGCCAAATTGTTGTTTTATCAAAAGAGGAAAAATAATACGTTAGCTAGGTTTTTGTAATGACAGCATTGCGGAAGGCAATCTGTATAGCTAGGGAAATGTGACCTTTTTGTCCTCAAAAATGCACAGCTGTGTATGGGTCATTGCCTGGATTATAACAAAGTGGAAACAGCAGGGCCATTTGTTGACTCCATGGCGAACTTGTTCTTTGCAAAGCAGCACCGAACTGCAACATGAAATAGAAAAAATGCAAAGCACATCATAAAAAAAAAGTATTTGCCCCCTTTCTGAATTTTACCCGTTTGTCACAATGAAATGTTCCAAATGGTCTAACCAGAGACAGCTATTGTGTGTTGTCACGTACAAAGTGATGGGGAAGTTTTTTTAAGCATTTCTGATGCTTACAAAAAAAAAAAAGCCATTTCTAGTCTTAGTTGTTTCTACAGGTCTTGCAGAGATCTCGAGTGGGTGTGGCATTTTTTGGTTAATCGTAGTTAATACATGATTTTGAGAGGGCAAAAATATGTTTTGTCACAGGGGGAAAGGTTTGGAGAGCTTTTCCACCCTAATAATTTTAATCATAATTTGAAAGCTGCATTTTATATTTTGTCAGGTTATCTTTGTCTGATATTAAAATTAGTTTAATAATTGGGTATGAAACACTTAAGTGTTACAAAGAAGCATAATCAAAAGGAGCAAATTCTTTTTTTTATATATATCTGTCAGGATGTGACTGAGAAAAAGCAACATTACCTCAGTAGAAGTATTTTTAATGTTCTCTAATTTGTGGGTCTTTATCCAACTACATTTAGCTTGATTATTTTAAAACATATTTCAGGGACATGGACCTCTTGTGTGTTTTCATGTGTTTCACAATAACCAAGGTTGGTTTTCTAGATTCTGAATGTATTTTCCATACTAATAAATTTACTCAAAAAGGCTCAGTAGAACCATACTTTCATTATGGTTGTGGAATAAGTCTAAATAATAAAAATGTCAATTTAATATTGGAATGATTGCAAATAATGCTACTGTATTTACCATTGTTCACGTGCCAGTAGACATGTTAAATCACCAATTATTTCAGAAAAAAAAAAAACCCTCGTTTCTTTAAAACACATAATTTGATGGTTTACCACCCATGAACATGCACAGTTCACAGCTCCCCACTAGCCTGTTTGTGCATTTGTTCTGTCAACGTGTGTTAAATTGTACTGAGCTTATGGTAAAATTATGGATGCAAGTTGTGTTCTAAAGCCACACATTGTTTTCATTCTCTGCTGACTTAAATAAAATACTTCCTTCACATAATTAAACAAAGAAATTAAAAATCCATAAATCCATCCACAATGTCTCACCTACACCTCTGCGCACAGATACAGAAAATAGCAGTCTGGGCAAACATAATTAGCACTTTTGTTGTTCCCCCTAACAATGTGTTTGATTTTATTGTTGCTTAAAAAAAACTTTGCCACACATTCAACATGCAATTTTCCAACATTTTATGCTTGCCAAAATGAAACACTTCAAGTCACTCAAAAGGAGATTTCAGACTATATTATATGGTTCGGTTGTGTTGCTGTTTAGACTTGTATATACAGACATTTTCATTGTTTTTCTAGTCTTGAGGTTTCATAAATTTGTTATTTTTATTTACACGCATTGGGTTGTAAAGAATCAATTTGCACTTTAGCTGTGCGAAATACAGCTACGTGTCAAAGATGTTATTGTTGTGAACATTATTTGCTTCAGCCATTTAATTCACAAAGAAAAACAGTCTGGAGAGCATTGTGAACTAACGCAGCTAATTCAAGAGTTTGTGAAAGGGGTATATGATGTGGTTTGCAGCTAAAGTTAATGGCTGAAAACATCACACTCGGATGTAGCCAGGCCACAGGCTATGACTATAGCAGTCATTGTATTAAGCCAGTCCTTTGCCACAAACTGCATCGTCAGCATTTTATATTGATGAAGAGCAAAACTGGCTGTTGTTCAGTCGTCATATTTCACTTTTCTGAATGGAGGAAATTTTTGCAACTGACTTGGAAATCAATGTCCCAGAATAGATAGGATGATTGGAGATACACAAATTTCAATTTACCAATAATGTTTAAATTACCAAAACACTGTGCCTGATTGACCAGGAAACTTGTCTGACCTCAACAATCGAGCAGCAGTGGCCAAGTACAGTTCTTTGGAGAAGGACAAGTCAAAAGAAACACGAGAGCCAACAATGTAGGCTAGCTGAAGGCTGTCGTTGAAGAAAACCAGCCTTTCTTAACAGCCCACAGGCTGTTGGACTCCATGCCACACACTGCATTGATCCAGTAATTTGTCAAAACTAGGCTCAACCAAATACTGAGTGCATACTGTTTTGTCAACAAACATTCCAAGAAATAAACTTAATTTCAGGGACCATTTTTTCTTTCCTTATTTAATTTTCTCAGATGTTCTTGGTGTGTCGGAAATCCATCACACTTGTTCAGTCAGCATTTTTAATCCAGAATGAAATTCTGAGATAAGAGGTTTCTGACTTTTAGGTTCTTTGAAAAAAATATACAGATTCAAAACAACTTTTACAATACACTTAGGAGGACACAGCAAGTATGAAAGCTGAAAATAAGTACTAAACTTGTCTGCAGAAGGTAGAGAAATGAGAGGGGGAAATATAAATGAGAAAGAATGATATGTTGCTATTGCAAACATTGCGTCTTTAGGGATGACTGCGCAGCACGATGAGGATTAAACTCCACACCTTTAAATTCGCGCATTCATTGAGTAGCAGCAAATCAATAATGATGCAATTCTTACACTTTTTAAAACATTCGGTTCCTGCATTCACGGCCAAGAGGACGTACTTAGATGCATGTGCAGTTCTCACAACAGATCTTTAATCTTACATTTATAAAGAAGGGAAGACCTTACCACTAATATTGAGAGCAGAATGAAACATGAGTCAGAAACTTGCTTCGCACAGCTCTTCCTCCAGCAGTTTGTGCTGCTTGTGCTGCTTCTGTGGAAGATTCTGTACCAGAGATAATGCATATCGCTTCCTGTCTGAAAATATGTGCACCACATTCATTCTGATTAAATTAAATGCATCAGTAAGCTAAATTAGGAAAGCAACATCTTACTTTGGAGGGCCATTTGAAGAAATGTACTTGCATGCAAGCAGTAGACCGTATAATACAGAGAAAAACATAAATGGTCTTAATTAATTCTTAATTATTTGGGTTGGACAGTCACCATAGATTGCTTCATGGCTTATCACTTGATGTGAGGATCAACTGAGGAAAAGCAGCTTCTTAATTAGGCACATAGACGCCTCAATCAATGACTGCTTTAATTACCAAGACGTGTGGAGACACAAGTACCATATGTTTCTTACGTGGCATTATTTTATGAATGTGAGCTAGCATAAATTTAATCTGTTCCTTTTCCCAAGATAATTTCTGTGAACTTAGATGTGATGTTTGACTTTATCCCAACAGGAGTGTATAGCTTTGGATTGTTGTCAGCTAAAAACAACTATTGTTTTGAAATTTTGGGGCGCTGGTTGAGGAGGATGCAGGGTATAGAATGAGTTTTAAAAATAAAATGCAGATTTAGGGCAAATTACTTTGATATCTGATTATTAGTAAAACAATAAAAATAAATCAAAAATAAACGTGGCATAGCTGAAAACCGTAATAATGTCAGATTCTAAGTTTATTCGACAGACTACTGTGGTCACTTCTGATAGGATTTACGGTTTTCAAACTTATTGTGTTGTAATTTTTTCATGTTGTTTTAAGGAACATTACAGTAAAACACCAATTTAGCTGTTAAAGGAGAACCTCAGTTCCAATTTAAGTTATAAAGTGCATGGTATGTACTCTCCAAACAATTTCAAAAGCCCAGAAAAATAATGCAACTTCAAGGCAGCACACATAAAACTTTAGCGTCAGGTTAATTAATCTCCCATTCGCCAATATATCCAAGAATGTCATCCAAATGTTTTCAGCTCACTGGCCTTCATCAGAGCATGAACCAAGTTATTGGAGATCAACTTATTTCATTAAGTCGGAAATGCCAGATATTAAAAATTAAAAATAAAAAAAGATAAGGTTAGATAAACATACTGTATGCAGTGTGAAGACCTGCATCTATTTTTATTATTCAAAGTAAACTCAGGACGAAAAAATAAGGATTTTTTTTGTTTGTTTGTTTGTCATCAGAGTCTCCCTGATGGGACTCCGTTTTAAAATATTTTTGTTCAAGTTTCTGGACTTATGAGAATAAAATAACTGGTTGATATATAGTAAAATCAGGAAGTCAAATCTAACATGATCTATTGGTGTTTAATGTAATCTTTTTCATTACAGTGACAAGATTTCTGTCATGAGAATTCTTATTTATTGTGACATTGATAAATTGATATGAATGATGTTTGATAACTCCTAAAACTCACTGTGTAATCTATTTTTTTTTTCTATTTTCTCCACCGTTTGTTCCATGAGTGTCAATAAATGTCAATAACGTCAACATTATGATTAAATACAGGTGCAGTTTAGCGATACAAATCACACTTGTTTATGGAAATGGTGAAACGTAAATAATATATATTTAACTCAGCTTACGTTAGATAAATATATGAATCATTGACACTTTGAATGGAATGGGAGAGCTGTATCTGTTTCTTGACTTTGCTAAGTTTCATCATATTTTCAATGAAGTTAATGTGGGCACTAGAAACACCGCTGCTGTTTGCCTTGGGGACCAATGCAAGGATTTAAGACCACATACAGGATTTAACATGCTGCCCAGCAGCAGCAACAGAGTGCCTCAAGAAATGGCTAAGCGAGCTCAGAGAAGATAAATAGCAAAGTGAAGCTTAAGAATCTCTTAGTTAAAGGCAACAAACTAAATTTACTTGAATTTAATCATCTGAGCTAAGAAAAAAAACTATTTTGTACTTTATGTCCTCTGCAAGAGAAAGATGAATTTTTCTTAAACCTCATGGGTCATGCAACTCGAAGGTGTATAAAAAAGTAATTTACTCTTGTTTAGCTTCCTTTGTTGTGCTGTTGTATCTGTTCAACCTAAAGTTGCACTTTTAGTTTCTTTGTTTTATGAACAAGCAGCTTGTTGCTAGAGATGTGCCGATCAGGTTTTTTCCTGCTGATTCCGATCACCGATACCGATCACATAATTATTATTTTTTT
>NW_006800083.1:650689-666922 GCF_000485575.1 Poecilia formosa
AAATCTTAGGTTTCACTGAAGAAGTATCCAGATTTGTCTTCCTTGTTCTCTCGTCTCACCTCTTTGCTTTTGTTTGGTGTCAGGTCTAATAACACATGTGGTTCCAATACCACACAGGTTCTCCAGCCTGATTTCTTTCGAGTCACCTTAGACCTTCAATCTATGGGTTGTCCTCCACCCCATTCCCTCCTGCCTGCCTGCTCTCCCACTTTACCTGTTCAGGACAGAAGACACAATTCTCATCACCTCACAAGACACTCACCTTCATGGATCCAGATTATTCCTCAACGCCGAGACGCCGCCACCAAGTCATAAGTCACATTCACATTCATCCTACCGCAGGATGAGCTCGAACTCGGTTCCTCGTCTAACATCTTCTCCTCCATTTCTAGATGCCGTCTCCAGTCCAGTTGTCTTGTTGCTCTTTACATTCTGTAACAATAAACTCTTGAATTATGTTTTTTAGACTGCATCCCCTTGTGATTTTGCATGTGCGTCAGGAGACTTTCTGAAAGCATAAACACATTTTCCAAAATCCCTTTTCGTCATCATCTAGGTTTTCTTTCAATGTTGTCTCCTGTGACATTTATATTTTATTTGCCCAAGATATAGAAAAATAAATAACTCTTTACACTTCTATGCTAATTTAAAAACTCCTCAAGTACTAATGAAAGGTGAACGAATGAATGTAGAGTGAAGCTCCACGGAGATTAGATGAAGTGTTGTACAGGTCATTTACCATCTCCGTTCAATCTGCTCTCTACTCCCTTTGATTCCCCACAAAAAATAACAACCTGCCCTGAAATGTCTCATCTCTCCTGTCATTTTTTGTTGTCCAGTTATATCTCTGTTTAGTTTCCAATCCCTGGAGCCAACTCCATATGCCAGTTTGCATCCGAGTTCCTGCGAATTTTGATGCATTGGTGTGCGGACTTCAAACCTCCGTACACCGCTTGACCTTGCCCAACCATCCGTATCCCATTATTTTCCCACAGGTGGATTGTTTTTTGGTGTCTTTATGCACCTGTATGTTGGTGCCCATGTTAACATGCAGCATTTGTCCTTGTGCATTCAAGCAGATGAGCTTTTTCATAATCTTTGCACAGGTGTGTGTGTGTATGTGTGTGCGTGCGTGCGCATTTGATAACATGCACATGTTTAAGCCAACAGGGCACCTGCAGGCACAGTCTATTCAATTTAGCAGGTTTAGGAGAGGAGTGGGTCACCAGTCAGACATTGTTTAGTCAACACACATCCGATTTACACAGCTACACACACATCCTTGAAAACAAGAAATAATCTTGCAATTGGATTACACAAACTGAAGGCAAAATGAAAACATCACTAAAGTTGCTATTTTAGTATAGGCTCTCTTTTTATACCTTTAAAATAGGGCCTCTAAAAACACTGCAGGGATTCCACCTCATTTTTACTGTCCTAATCCAAACTCCAGCCCTAGTCGTTAACTGTAAAAAATTTATTTCTTTTCCTAAATTAAATCACCTGCAGTCACACTCCATGTCTTAAAATAGTTAGGGGTACTGGAGATTTATTCTCACTTTGGCTGAACTTTGACTCTGTTAGTCTATGTATGACTTAGCCTGGTAAAAACCTGCCCTTGCTTTGTATAGAGACTCTGGGCTCTCATCTATTGAACGACAGTTGCTTCCTGAATGTGTAGACTTTGTTGAAGTTTTAAATGTTACCCAATTGCTAACGTTTGCCCGTAAGCTTTGTGGCATTCTCGATGCCACAAAGCTTACTGGAAATTGACTGCACCCTGATGAAACAGATTTGAGTCAAGCGGAGTAGCATAGGAAGGCAATGGCCAGGCTACTCCTGACTGGGGACTTTAAGCTGCAGTATAATTTATGTATATTTGTTAAATCTGTCATGTCATGAGACAGATAATCTGTGAAAAGACTGAGCTCCTTCACAACCTTCCAGTGCTACTATTGCTATTTGAAGAAATGCACTGCTCCAATAAGAGCCACGAGGAAGGTCTTAGCACTGTCAATAATGCTTGTGAATGTGCTGCTAAACATTTATCCGCTATCATCGGTGGCCATTCTATCTAGCTTGATCATTCCTGTAAGACTCTGCTATCATGAAGCTGTAGTGTAGCAGAGAGAAGAGGGTGAAGGCAGATGGGGATAAGTAGAGGGTTCAGAAGAATAAAGTATGTTCATTAGGGAGCAGCATCTTTTGTCCACCACGAGAAAGCCAACCCTAGCAAAAGACAAAGCCACCGCTGTCAAAAGTTGGCTTTCCCCTTAGCTTCCCTGTGGACACCAAGTGCCCAAGGAACTGCATCTCCTCAGAGGAATTGCTGAAAAATTGGAATGCACCATCTAGGATCTAACCTGGAGCATTCCAGAGCAGAACTAGAAAGGTCTGGTGATCACAGAAAGCAGAAAGGAAGGACCTGGCCAGGCTACCCAGTGTGGGAAGAGCAGTCCTCATCACTGAAAACCTTCGAAAAGGGTCAGTTGTCTGTGACTACCACAGTAAAGTGATGTGGAGCTAAGGGAACACAACTGATGGAGTCGCTTAAATCTCATGTACTTCTTTGAGGCTTTGCAGTAGGATTGCTGCATCAGCTTCCAGACTCACTCATGAAAGTGTCACCTACAATTGTCCACATTTAGGAGGATCTTCAATCATTCTTCAAAGAAGGACAACGTAAGAGAGGCATGGTGTGCAATATGCACATCACAGGTGTGACCCAGCCCGTTCTTGGGCCCAGCAATGAAGGACTGAACTGCACACAGAGAACAAAGAGACCGTGACATATCAAACTGAGTTCCTGAATGGACTACATAAATCTTTTGTGTACAGCCTCCAGGAGGAGGAGCTTCACAGCAAGACCACGTCAAGATCAATGTAACAGTTTAACAAAACTTAGAGACAGAAGGTCTTCATCTTTCTGGCGAAAGAGTGCATGCTGGGGATAGGGGTCGGAGACACTAAGGTGAATCCTTTTTCTCGCTTGCCGAGAAAGGGGACTGCGTCTTTGAAGCTGCCTTGAATCCAAAGCAAATATTCAGTCTACTGTTTGGGCAACTGTTGACTGTATTGTGACCAAAACAAGCCTTGAGCTGGTTTTTCTGAACTTCTGCAAAAAGAACCTAAAAGAATTATTGATTCCTCAAGAAAAGATGGTGTGCTTGACCACATCAATGAAGCAGTTTTCTCTCCCTTGTCCTGAAAGAATATAAATTGCATCCACATGCCGCCTGACTAAACAACTTTAGTACACAGTTTAAATCCTGACCAGAGGCATGATTACAAGTCATTACTCTCTCTTCTTGCCTGTTTTCACTGTCTAAATAATTGATATAACATGTATTTAAACGTCTCCTATTGTCATAAAATAAGAAAACATAGGTACAGAAGATTCAAACATGTTTCAAGATACTAATTTCAAGTCCATATCAATTCATGTTTACTAGTGTTTAAACATTATGCTCCACTAATTATTGTGGTGCAACTAAAGATCTGCCTATGTTTTTAAGAATGTTAGGCATCACATCAATAAAATCTGAGATTTTTATGTTTGTGAAAAATATTTAAAATGACAGTCTAGTTTAAAGTGAAATGTGAGAACAACAATGCTTGTTATTGAGCTAGTGTGTCTGTGTGCATGTTTTAGTATACAAGAAGGTGATGTAATCTTAGGAAGCTGTGGGTGTGTGTAGGCATCCAGTGCATTGGTAACGCAACACACACATACAAAATAAAAAAGCGTGTTCACACTGTTTATGTTTGGAACCTTTTTGCCTGGCTCTTGAACATGTTTTCACTTTAAGTTTGGTTCAGATGGAAGGCGAGAACAGACCCAGAGGAACACAGCACACCCCCTTGCGAAGCTCCACGTGAGAATGAAAGTCTCAGGTAAGGGATCAGGAGGGAGAAGTCAAGCATGGCTGCAATCAGTCTTTCACCAAAACATAACAATATGGACTCCATCTGCTCTGAGATCAATAAATTTACATAATCTTCTAAAAAGGGGCACAAGCATATCTCCACATACACACAGACAGAAATTCAGTACAAATTGAAAGCTATGCTTTCAAAAAGAATACTTTCAAAAGAAGTACTCACCTCTGCGAGGAAATGCTTATATCATGTGGAACATTTTTATGGCTGGGAAACTTGATTCTTTGTGCTTTTGAGAAGCACAAAGACTTTTTGTCCTGAATGTTCAGCTGGAGCTATAGCCATCTTCAGCTAGTTTGCTCTGATGTGAATATAAATATTTTTCAACAATAGAACTTCTGATTTTACAGTGTTTTCCCCAAGCACAGGCTTAACAAAAGGCTTTGTTTTAAATGTCAACCTTCTCACTCAGTAATTCCAAGGTTCAATCAGAGAGCCAGTTTCTATGCAAAGTAGGGGACTGCCTCGCACATACAACTTTTACATCTAATAAAGCAAATTTTGTTTGTGTGCTGCCTGTTTCATTTTGTGTAAATTATCTTAACAAAAGGAACTGCGGCTAACTGAAAATTAATTTAGCAACAGAGAGAGTGAAAAGACAAAACAGAACAAAAATACAACTGTCTGGGCAGTTTTTTTTTTATAACTTTTCATCAGTTACCTTTTGGCCTGTAGAAAGCACTAGTCCAAACACTTTACTTCATTAACATCTGCAAATGTTGGAACCCTTTTTTTCCCCTTTCATAAAATGTCCTGCTATGAGAAAACAAAACAATTATACCACTAGGCCCCCCAGCCCCCTTTTGGCTCCGCGCCTGAATTATACTTACTAGACTATTGCATTATCAAGCAACAACTTGTTTCAGCTGGATTGTGTTTCAGTCTGGGTATAAAACTCAGATTGTCCTGAATGAGTCTAGTCTTAGTTTTTTTTTTTTAAGTAAAAAATACACAGCCAGGGTCATTAGATTAAGAGGTATGGGTTTGTCCTGTAACTAGAGGGTTGCTGATTCAAACCCCTGCCGTGTTCGTCAGTCATTGTGTCCTTGGGCAAGACGCTTTCACCGTCTTGCTTCCTGGTGGTGGTAACTGGTGGCCAGGGCCGGCCCAAGCCTCCATGGGGCCCTAAGCGAAATGTGGTTTTGGGGCCCCCTAGTTCTGCTAACAATGTGGACTGGCTGCAATCAGCAGTCCGATCATTAGATCATTCACACACCTGCTATAAAATTATTGCATCTCTGGCAGTGCTGTTTACATTATATACATGTATAATATAGGATACATTTATTGGCCAACTGTTTTGTCAACCAATTGATTTCTGGGCGCCGATTTCCTTAATTTTGGGCAATTGTGTTTGGCTGATACTTACACATGAAGCCCATCTTATCCCCTAATCTTATCTTCCTCATCAAAGATTTATAAATGAGCCTCTGTCCTCTTCTGCTCTGCAGAGAGAGGTTTGACTGACAGACCAGCCCACCAGGTCAGGTCTGCACGTTTACAGTTAACAATGTTCACCCAACTGTAGCCAACAGTGACTTTCTTGCTATATTTAGCGACATTTCAGACAAAACATTTTTTATATCAACCAAAATCAAAATGGGCAGGTCAGGCTTTTTAAAGATCGGTAACCAGGGATCGGCCAGAAAACTGCAATCTGTGCAGCCCTACACACATATTCATGACACTCTTTGATTAAATAAATTTCTCTTAGGCGTAACTCCAATAGCTAAAAATGTAATTTATACCAGGTGAGTCTTTCTCCCCTGAGAATGTGGACCGGTACCGGACTGATTCGGAGCCTTCGAATGATTTTAACAGAAGTTTCACATTACTTAGAAAAATAATGTTTGTTTTAGCCACAAAATGATTATGCTCAATAGCAAGCAACATATCCCCAATTACAGCATAGAGCAGCTCATCAATGTAGCAGCCATGTAGCCTGACGTAAAAACATTTTGCTAGACAGTGTCAAACATTGAGAAGTTTCAATAATTGTTATTAAACGTTATCAAACACAGCGTTTTAATGCCAAAAATACCTCTGAAATATACAGAGCAAACCATGAGAATCAACTCATTTAAAGTTAAAACTGAGCTTCACACAAACACAAAGACCCTAGCATAAATGTTTGGCTGTTGAACTGGACCGTTCAAAGTCGCTATCAAGCTAATTTTCTACTAGCAGCTCCACTAATCTTCCTGATAAACATTACCAAGGCTCATTAAAACAAACCTTTATCTTGGCTTTTTTCTATTCTTCCTCTTTCTTTTCTCTCTCCCTGAAGGATAAGTCCTTTTTGAGACATTGTTTTGCTAACTTAACTTTTGTCGGGAGCTTTGGACATTTGGCTGCTCTGTTCATTGCAGCTCATATTACCGGCGAAGCGTGCAGTACCTACCGTGGCCACCAGGGGGCCCCCATGAGCAATTCATTTTTTTTTTTTCCTTTTTATCAATAAAATAATAATTTCTACATACATTATCAAATATATATCATTGTAAAAACAAATCACTTCATAGTGAAATTGTGTTTTTTTTTGATATTGCATTGACATAGAAATGATAAAAAATAAAAATAAAATATCAGCTAAACTGAGGGGACCCCTTGATGGCACTGGGGCCCTAAACGGCTGCTTAGTTTGCTTTGCCTTGGGCCTGCCCTGGTGGTGGCCCCACTGTTGTCAATCTGCCCCGTGACAAACAGTAATGTAGCTTACCACCATCAGGGTGTTAATGTGCATATGAATGGGTGAATGAGTGAACTCCATAAAGTGCTATGGAGTCCTTGGACTTGATAAAGCACTGTACAAATGCAGGCCATTTACCATTTAATATAATTAGGACAATATTTACTAAATATAGCTACTCTGCCCTTAGTGTACCAACCCACTGAATGCTGGTAGAGTCTGTAGATTCTTTATAAGACACCTTAATGATTCTGACCATCGTAGTCGACAGACTCCAACAGTTTAACTATCCACATTGAACTTCACAGCAGTCGGTCAGCATCCAAAAAGAAACAGATTCTGCTAATGATTTGCACTGCCATAAAACCTTAAAATTTATCACACCTGTGGAGTCACTGTCGCACACAAAAAAATCCACCATCAGAAAAGAGTGCAAATCTGCAGCTTCAAGTTTCCATGTCTCTGTTTGACTAAGTAACTACTGTGGAGAGAAAATAATGAAACAAGCAGCAGTTTTGGTTCCACTCTGCTGGGTCTTTACTTTCCTTATATCAAAATGAACCTCTTAGGGTATTCAGATCTAGGTAAGGAAGAAAGCAGCAGCATGAAAATCAAACTCACAGTTTATGAACATCACACATGGTGAATCAAAGCCAACTCAATGATCTAAGAGTAAAATTAACACCCCAATAAAGTCATGGAAAGATATTGTTATGATGCCATTTTACTTCTAGTGCTCACTTATTGTATTATATTGCTCCATTTGTGTGTTTACTATAATTAGGTTATTCTTTTTAGGCAACAGCAGCACAAACTGCTGATGAAGCACACATGTTCATGAATCTCTTACATGTATTCTATCCAAACAAGCTCATAAAGTTGGTCTCATATCCCAAGCAGAAATAGTTGAATGTTAATGAACCCCTTGGCACGCAAACACAACATGCCCAGATGTAGGAAGAGATTACTCCTCGTAATAAAGTCCTAATGAAGCTCCTCTGCTGAGTCGCAGATTTCAGGGTCATGATGATGGATGCTTCTTGCATTGACTTGTACTAAAGAGAGCCATGATCTCAACAGCCAATTAAAAGGAATATCTACACAGACCCCACATGTACAATCATCCAAGAGACAAAAAAGGAAGTTTATTTCTGCATTTCCTGCACTTAGGAATAAGATGTGAGATTATCTGTGTTCTCCAGTGTCTGGGATGAGCTGAGGTATTGCTGGGGCATAAAAGTGATGACAAAATAATTAATGCAACAGTTCCACATGCATTAGATGGGTGTTGTGTAATTTATGTATTTTGCATGTGCAGCCAAAGGCCTTCTCCATGGTTATGCATTTTCTATCTGTCTGTGCTTTCTTATTTTGGAAATTTGCCACATTTCATCTGTGATTGCCACAAATCACAGATGAAATGTGTGTTCAGCATGTCTATGTCCTGCTTGTTGAACAAAAGTAAGAGAGAAAGCATTTTTGTGTAATCTGTCTTCACTGAAATTAAAATACTGCATAATAAGAACCCCTGTCATTGTGTCTTATGAGGCTAATCATTTTCAAGGCTACAAGTTCTTTGAGTCAGTTTTTTCTCAGGTGATTTGACTGTCTTAGTTATATGCGATCAAATAATCAGATTTCAAAATGCCTCGAAGCAATAATGTAACAATGACAAGGCATCAAAATACTGCAAAGCTTCCATACCTGCTGGCTTCACAAAACAATCACATGCACACCTCATGGTTTTTTAAATATTACGTACATATTTATGTAAGTATCATCGATTAAATGTGCATTTTTTTTCATGGGTAGGATTGGGAAAACAGTTTGTTTGCCAAGCTATGAGTGAAAAAGCTAAATAGTTCATACAAAATAACTACCTAATTAACAGCAGAAGCACTTTTTTTTCAATCAAGCACCCTGCTGGTTAAAGTGAAAAATTATTTTATCATCTTTTAAAGCTCAGAGAGTTTTTTTTAGAGAAATGCAGGATCAAACAGATTGTCTTCATCACAACTCAAATCCAGGCATTTTGTTTCCTCAGCAACAGTCACTTTTAGCATGGCACAAGATAAGCTTTGATAAATGTGACAAAGAAAAAAAACAAATCTTTGTGACCATGCCTTTTATAAGTAAATATAGAAAGAAAATGTTCCACATCCAACATTTTGAAAAAAGCATTTTACTGGCTTTCGGTACAAGACCATTAATCACCCTGTGCCATAAAAAGTTCCAGGAGTTTCAATTGACTGGATCTGACCTGCAGATATATAAATTCATTTAGTCTTTTGAACCTGGTTGTGGGCAGTTAAAAAGTAAAATCAATGAACTGCATTTTTTCTTTTAGACTCAACAGTGACCAAAACAAATTATGTCTCTTTGAGACAGAATTTCTATGAAACATTGCTTTAAAAAAAATGTAATAACAACCACAATGTTCTACAGAAACAAATTACTTTTAAACTAATGTGAATCACATTCTAAGAATCGCCAGTAACTTCCTGAGGTGGACGGTGCAACTTTGGGTTCCTAGTAGTTTGACACCCGAGTCTCTGAAAAGCTGTGTCATCTCTCTGCTTGCAAAATGAATGCTGAGATAAAATATCTTGCAGAGATCAAAGCAGAGAGCCTTTCAGCTCTGCTCTCGTAAAGGTCACCTCAATAGATAATAGAATGGGATGTCTTTGAGCAAAAGGAGTGAGATGAGGATATGGCTGAAGATAGGGTCCGACGGCGTTATAAAAAATAGGGTAAGGGGCTTACAAAACAGACTGAGTGAGATAAGTGGAGAGGGGATAGCCAGTGAAAGGTGTTGGTCTGAAAACACCTTTCACTGCAAAGGGAAACAAGTTTTTTTTTTTTAGGCTTTATATAAAAACATGAAAAGCTGGGGAACAGCTAATGAGCTGGCATCATCATTGGTAGATTACCTTGATCTATACTTACGCCATTACATAACAGAGATGTTGGGGTTGTATAATAACAGGTTGTGGTGATATGGATTACAATCATGGTGATTTTGTCTATATTATCAATATAGTATAAAATGTGAAGACTGTCTTAAAGACATCAGATGCAACCCTGTAAGCTACAAATAGACAAGATGCTTGAAAACAGGAAAAAAATATCTTCGTCTCTGTCATTTCTTGACAGCTCAAATACATGTAAAAATAAATCAGGCAGAGACCAACTTGTAATTTCCCTGGCTATACATTTCTTTCTATTTTTCCTGTTTAGCCAGGTTTGTAAAAAAACAAAAAAAAAAACAAAACACCTTCATATTTAAAATAGTTTTTGCCTAAACCTGGTGAAAATTCAACATAATGCTTTTCCCTCTCAAGTATTGTTTTTTTTATCCTGTAATTTGAAGGAACTTCATCTATATGCCCCAGACAAGAGCCAACACCACACACACACACACACACACACGCACGCACGCACGCACGCACGCACGCACGCACGCACACAGATGCGCACACAAAAAACCGTGTAAAATTGCACATGGGGTCAGTATGACCCCGCTGGACTACGCACAGAGTAAAAAAAACACTTGGGGTCTAAATGTCCCCGTCTCTTAAGACCATGGGAGGGTTAAATTGGTAAAAACACACACACACACACACACACACACACACACACAAAGATTTTCATTCCCAGCTGCTTAAGGTTCAGGATGTGTTAAAGGAAAGCTCCTATTAATGGTAGCCCATCATTTCCTAATTGTTATTCTTATTAGAGTTGTCATGTTTAATCTGCAGTGCCTTAATTTGATGCCTTCAAACAAAATCTGCAACCAAGGACTCAAGCTTTTAACCATCACTGCCACATATGTCTGTTCGTGTGCCAACTATAATGTTTGTTTCTCAGAGGGGAATTTGGATAATCACTGCTTAATGTGTGAAACTCCACCTTCTGCTCTCCTAGCTCTTATATAACTCACCCTGATTATGTTAAAAATTTGTTTGATTTTAAGGCAGATATTAGACAGAGGCATCTCTTTGTGCCAGATGTAGAATAAAAAGAGTGAGCAAGCCAAGAGCCTACTCCTTTTTTCCTGGAAACGTTGTTTTTACATTGACTGAGTGCAGTAAACGACTTTGTATTTATTTCAACTACTTTTTGTCAAGCACAGTTTTAACTGATCACCAAGGACAGGGACAGTCAAAAAAGATGTAGCATTGCTGATAGTGAAAAAAAAAGAAAAAAAAAAGCCTTTTCACTCCTTACACCATTGCATCTAGTTCCTTTTGTGTTTCTTGTTCGAGCTAAAAGGAGCGCCCTACATTTAGAAATGCCACCTTAGCTCTATTGTTGTTTTGCAAATTCCATTTCAAATTCAGTGGAAGCCAGCCCACCCACATCCCAAACCCCCGTTTTTATGCTCAGTTACCACAAGCGTTATAACACGGCCTCATCTGGAGGGAAAAACTGTGTTTTGAAGTTGTTGGGGTTGTTTTTCTTCAATTCAATCCTTTTACATAGAACTGCATTCACAACATAGATGCTGAGAAGCTCAACATCCAGAGTTAAACACAGTTCCTGCCTTCCACCTCACATTCTGGGTTTTACTGTGCTCTAAATACAGAAAATTGTGGACACTTTCAGGTATGAATGAATGCCCATACAAAGCACAACACTTTAGTCTCATTCAAAACATGGCTGAAAACAGGCATAGAAAATGTGTATTAAATGTAATATGACTGAATTTAAAAACACAGTAGTGAATACAACATACTTGGTTAAACATATGAATATGTCTTCAAAATAGAAAGTGCATTTTATATATTTGATCAATTATGTAATAGGGATTTAATTCCAATCTGTGCCTTTCTTAATTTGTCTTGAACTTCCATTCTTATTTATTTTAAATAATATTTGGAACAATGTTTTTATTTCAACGCTGAACTACTGAAGCACAGAATACTAAGCTCTGTTCTTGTCTGCTGAAAAAGTGCAATCTCTTTTTTTCCTAGGCAAATTCAAGGAAAGTTACACAGAAGTCGGCCTACAAAGAGAAGATGGGAGCGGGAGGGGAGGGAAATCAGGGCAACGATTTGAAATTCCATCTATGAATAAAATGAAGGTTAGAAAGTTTTGCGTAGGCATAAAGCATTCTAAGTGTGTGGGGTTTTTTTTCCACTGCTGGATTAAAGGATGTATGAATGAAATGTTTCTCCCCCATAAATCTGTGTCAGTCTAGGTCAGGGGTCTTCAACTCCTGGCCTCGAGGTCTGGTGTCCAGTTACTTTTAGATGTCTCTCTGCTTCAACACACCTGAGTCAAGTAATGAGGTCTTTAGCAGGACTCTGGAGAATTTAACTGCATAGTGAGGAGGTACTTCAGCCATTAGCTTCAGCTGTGTTGTAGCAGGGGCAAATCTAAAATTGGCTGGACACCAGGTCTTGAGGCCTGGATTTGAGGACCTCTTATCTAGGTAGTGACCATCTGCTATGTAGTGGCTATGTAAAGTTGACCAAGTAACAGGTGTCATATGTAAAGGGTATTTATAGTCTTAGTTTTACCTTATAGGAACATTTGGGCCTTGTTCACATTTTTTACATACCCATCTATGGATTTATGCATTTAGTTACCAGAAGCTCTTAAACTGGAAGCTGCTGGCAGGGTTGCTGCTTTCTGTTGTATTACTTTTTATATCTTTCCTTATAGAAACACTTGTCACACTGTTTATTAAAAACTTTTACACGCAATGGTACAAAAGTCAGAACATATATTCAAATGTATGCTTGCAAATGAGTTCTCGCTATGTGCAGGCATGATGTTAACACCGAGGTGACTAATAGCTAACAACAATTTTAGGCCCCCACACACGCAGTGTACATGGATAAATTGTAAAAATAATACAATGTTGCAGTTTGATATGTTTTATTGTGGCTGGACTCACACTTCTGATGAGACATCTGTTCAGTGTAATGAACTTGGGGTGCAAGAAACATACTAAAGCTCTAAAACTAATTTCCATAAAAAACACGCCCTCTGCTGATTAGGATTCACATTAACGCTGTGCAGCATCGTTATTATTTCCAAGTTCAACCCCTTGCTGCTGTAGCACCTTTACCCACACTATGCGAGAAAACTAAAATGGAGGGTGCTTGGGTTCGCACACCAATGACCTAGTTTATGACAAATATGACCCAGAGAAACATTAGAATTTTAGGCAAAATGATTCAGCCTAACTTTATTAAACTAAAGTGACAGGAAAACCAAATATTTAGTCACCACTGTGAACTTTAAAGTTGAAAGACCCTTCAATACAATCTAAAGAAGCTAGACATAAGGCAGAACAAATACAATATCAATGGCCACATTTTCCCTTGAACCAGGGCACAACACGAAATGTCCACTTACATCAGTATAAGTATGTCCACTTATACATGCCTATATGTATAGTAAGTATGTATAAGTTACAGTTACAGTAACAAACTCTAACTGTTTGTTACTGTCACAAACAGTTACCTTGTCCCTATGTCACACTAATATTTCTTTAAATTGCAATGTTTGCATAAAATGATGCTCTTAGTCGAATTACAAACAATACAGTTTTAATTACTAAGGAAATTACTTAATTGCTGCCTTTACCCTTTTATATTATTTTAACATTAAAGTAAGGGAAAATCCTATTGTATTTCATTCAGAAATAAGAATATGAAATCCTTAGTTGTCACCAATGCTATGCAATAGTAAATAAATGTTTGTATTTGTGTCCTGTCTTGAACTATGTAAGATTTCTATTAACCTTAACATACAGGAGCAAATTACAGTAACCATTTACCACAGGTCGACACTGTCATAGTGGACAGATAGTGTATGGGGCAGTGTTATGTATTCTTCAGCAGCATAGTTCCATTTTATAGCACAAACTAGAAGCTATGTTGCCTTCAGTTGTTATATATCAAACATAAGTTACGGATTTGGCACCTTGATATTGTTCTCTGTATTTTTAATCATGCCTGGACCATGAACAGGGTAAAGAGTGTGAGCTACACCGTGCATGGTCCAGGCGGGGGTGAACTGACCCTGCATGTGCTTTTACGAGTTTTTTTTATTCTTTTTTCTTTTTGGTGGTTTTGTTAACTCACCTCTACTGCTGGTCTGCAGGAGACGAGCGGGAGAGTTGCAAGGTAGGGGTGCTCTGTAAGGCAGAAGTTCAGCTTGGAAACTGCAGCTCCAAGGAGGAGCTGTGTGGAAAAAGCAGCACTCAGTGAAAACAAGCCTTTTGCACGCCCGAATGTCTACAGTAGCCAGGCTTGTTTTATTTAATTTAGAAAATGTTTAAAATATTGAAGCAAAGCAATGCTACTGAATGTGAGAACATGTTGGCCTGTGGCTGGCCTAGTTGGTGTTGGACCATCTCTTTCAAAACAAAAAAGACAGAAAGTTTAAAAAAAAAAATAATCACAGAACTAAATTAACTAAGCCGTGATCTGCCAACTGGAGAAATATTTGCCACCAGGGGGAACAAATAAGTTGTTACCAGGAGCAAAACAGCTTTCAAGGGAAAACATTATTGATTTGTATTTAAAATGTATTAATACATTATAACAGTTAGAATGTATTAAAAACATTATATAAAATGGCTTTTAAATTAAGTGTACATTGTTGTTCATATTCTTCTTTTTAATTCTTTATTGTTTTATTGATGCTTGGGTTGTATTGTGCATACACTTGCTCCAAGTAGGAGATACCAAATTGTGAGATTGTAGAGTACACAGCGACGCAAAGCAGGTTTTTATGTTTTAGGATTAATGGTCGCTTACAGGAATCCCTGAGGCTGATAAATGAGTTTATGTCGACATAGAGCTTTTATTTGATCCGCCTCACATTCTCTGATGTCACTGTTTCAGAAACAAATGGCAGCAAATTACAGTAAGCAGTTCTCAATCTCTGTATGCCATTTTGTTTTGCTGTCAGTTTATGTGCAACATTTTTAAAGTTGTGTGAGAAAACACTTCCACTCATCATATCCATCTAAAATCTTTCAGCATGACTAAGTTTAAAACATTCAATTTGTTTATTAAATGTGTTTCCATACCCAGAACCGCTGGTATGAATACATGTACTGTTACATCGCTATTTTCAGTACATATTTTGGTTGAAATGCACATTGCTACTAAGCAGTCACACACATTTCAAGTTTTGTGCTACATTTCAACTATTTTTAGGCTGCATTATTTAAAAGATGAGATTAAATAAGATAGGGTTTCCCTAAACAATTTACTGAATGCTGCCAAAAAGAAAAATTGAATTGTGCTTGCATTTAACTGTGTGGATTTAATACATTTTAAAGTGATCAAACAAAAAATAAATCTAGGGCAAACCTTATTAATCCTTTTCTTTTCCTCACTCTTGCGCAACAAACATGCGCACACCAAGCAGAATAAATTTGTGAATCACAAAAAGAGGGAAAAAAAGGAGAGAGCTCAAAAGGGTTATCAAACAGAAAAGGCATGTCTATCCCATTATCTCTTCCCTTGCAGCTCACCCTTAACCCTCTTCACAGCCTCCTCAAAAAACCTTTTTAGAAATGAGAAGATTCTCAGAAATGGCTGCATTGCCAACAGCACAGCTTCAACGCATGGATGGTGGGTTTTAACCACTGTGATCTCACAGATCGGCAAACAAACAGCATGCTATTACAAGATATTCTGCCAGGAACCGGAAGAGCATTTTACAGGATTTGGAGCCTGTCCAATGTAAGAAATGCATAAGTTTTAACAGCTACATGCTTTTGGACAGTTTAAAGTGCATAGACAATAAACACACCTGTAATATTGTGGGTGTGTTTTTGCCTAAATAAATCTACAACATTAATATGCAATTTGTTTCAAATTATTTGTCCTGGGTTTTTTGTCACTACTTTTTTTGTACATAATTTGAAGTCTTTGCTTTAAACATGTGCTTTTATAAATCTTCTTCACCTAAATTAATGCAGTGGTATTTCCTGTTCTCATTCTTGATTTTTTTGTTTGTTTTTCATTTCCTCTCACTTTTACCTCAAGTGTCTTGCGTTGCTCTCATTGTGTTTGAAAAGGCTCTTTAAACAAAGACAGACTGAAAAGGGAGAATGAATTCTCCATTTTTTAAGGGAGAATTCATTCTCCCTTAAAAAAAATCTGTATCATAAATAGTTTGATTTCTTTTCATCTTCATTTAATTATTTCAATTGAGAAAAAATATTGAGATTGAGAAGTTAGGATTGTGGGGATAAAGCACAACCCACATACAAAAGCCATAGTCCTTGAAGCGAATGTCACAGGTTCAAGTCCCGACCTGATGACGTTTGGCGCATGTCTTCCCCCAAAATTTTGTTGGCCATTTTCCTGTCTGATTATTCTCAAATAAAGGCTGCCTGGGCCAAATAAATAAATAAATAAATACAAATAAAACAGATTTTAGGTCTGGTATTGTGTTTGAATGTTACAACCAGTATGTAAAGATCATCATAGTTAGATTACACTAAAATTCTTGGGTGACACAGAAAGATCAGAAGCATCCAGCAAAACTGGCTTCTCTTCATAAGTAGCACTTTTAGTGATACAATAGCAGTAATTATCAGCAATTTTAAGTAATAAAGATATATTTTTATA
>NW_006800083.1:666932-698860 GCF_000485575.1 Poecilia formosa
CACACACACACACACACACACACACACACACACAAAGATTTTCATTCCCAGCTGCTTAAGGTTCAGGATGTGTTAAAGGAAAGCTCCTATTAATGGTAGCCCATCATTTCCTAATTGTTATTCTTATTAGAGTTGTCATGTTTAATCTGCAGTGCCTTAATTTGATGCCTTCAAACAAAATCTGCAACCAAGGACTCAAGCTTTTAACCATCGCTGCCACATATGTCTGTTCGTGTGCCAACTATAATGTTTGTTTCTCAGAGGGGAATTTGGATAATCACTGCTTAATGTGTGAAACTCCACCTTCTGCTCTCCTAGCTCTTATATAACTCACCCTGATTATGTTAAAAATTTGTTTGATTTTAAGGCAGATATTAGACAGAGGCATCTCTTTGTGCCAGATGTAGAATAAAAAGAGTGAGCAAGCCAAGAGCCTACTCCTTTTTTCCTGGAAACGTTGTTTTTACATTGACTGAGTGCAGTAAACGACTTTGTATTTATTTCAACTACTTTTTGTCAAGCACAGTTTTAACTGATCACCAAGGACAGGGACAGTCAAAAAAGATGTAGCATTGCTGATAGTGAAAAAAAAAGAAAAAAAAAAGCCTTTTCACTCCTTTCACCATTGCATCTAGTTCCTTTTGTGTTTCTTGTTCGAGCTAAAAGGAGCGCCCTACATTTAGAAATGCCACCTTAGCTCTATTGTTGTTTTGCAAATTCCATTTCAAATTCAGTGGAAGCCAGCCCACCCACATCCCAAACCCCCGTTTTTATGCTCAGTTACCACAAGCGTTATAACACGGCCTCATCTGGAGGGAAAAACTGTGTTTTGAAGTTGTTGGGGTTGTTTTTCTTCAATTCAATCCTTTTACATAGAACTGCATTCACAACATAGATGCTGAGAAGCTCAACATCCAGAGTTAAACACAGTTCCTGCCTTCTACCTCACATTCTGGGTTTTACTGTGCTCTAAATACAGAAAATTGTGGACACTTTCAGGTATGAATGAATGCCCATACAAAGCACAACACTTTAGTCTCATTCAAAACATGCATAGAAAATGTGTATTAAATGTAATATGACTGAATTTAAAAACACAGTAGTGAATACAACATACTTGGTTAAACATATGAATATGTCTTCAAAATAGAAAGTGCATTTTATATATTTGATCAATTATGTAATAGGGATTTAATTCCAATCTGTGCCTTTCTTAATTTGTCTTGAACTTCCATTCTTATTTATTTTAAATAATATTTGGAACAATGTTTTTATTTCAACGCTGAACTACTGAAGCACAGAATACTAAGCTCTGTTCTTGTCTGCTGAAAAAGTGCAATCTCTTTTTTTCCTAGGCAAATTCAAGGAAAGTTACACAAAAGTCGGCCTACAAAGAGAAGATGGGAGCGGGAGGGGAGGGAAATCAGGGCAACGATTTGAAATTCCATCTATGAATAAAATGAAGGTTAGAAAGTTTTGCGTAGGCATAAAGCATTCTAAGTGTGTGGGGTTTTTTTTCCACTGCTGGATTAAAGGATGTATGAATGAAATGTTTCTCCCCCATAAATCTGTGTCAGTCTAGGTCAGGGGTCTTCAACTCCTGGCCTCGAGGTCTGGTGTCCAGTTACTTTTAGATGTCTCTCTGCTTCAACACACCTGAGTCAAGTAATGAGGTCTTTAGCAGGACTCTGGAGAATTTAACTGCATAGTGAGGAGGTACTTCAGCCATTAGCTTCAGCTGTGTTGTAGCAGGGGCAAATCTAAAATTGGCTGGACACCAGGTCTTGAGGCCTGGATTTGAGGACCTCTTATCTAGGTAGTGACCATCTGCTATGTAGTGGCTATGTAAAGTTGACCAAGTAACAGGTGTCATATGTAAAGGGTATTTATAGTCTTAGTTTTACCTTATAGGAACATTTGGGCCTTGTTCACATTTTTTACATACCCATCTATGGATTTATGCATTTAGTTACCAGAAGCTCTTAAACTGGAAGCTGCTGGCAGGGTTGCTGCTTTCTGTTGTATTACTTTTTATATCTTTCCTTATAGAAACACTTGTCACACTGTTTATTAAAAACTTTTACACGCAATGGTACAAAAGTCAGAACATATATTCAAATGTATGCTTGCAAATGAGTTCTCGCTATGTGCAGGCATGATGTTAACACCGAGGTGACTAATAGCTAACAACAATTTTAGGCCCCCACACACGCAGTGTACATGGATAAATTGTAAAAATAATACAATGTTGCAGTTTGATATGTTTTATTGTGGCTGGACTCACACTTCTGATGAGACATCTGTTCAGTGTAATGAACTTGGGGTGCAAGAAACATACTAAAGCTCTAAAACTAATTTCCATAAAAAACACGCCCTCTGCTGATTAGGATTCACATTAACGCTGTGCAGCATCGTTATTATTTCCAAGTTCAACCCTTTGCTGTTGTAGCACCTTTAGCCACTCTATGCGAGAAAACTAAAATGGAGGGTGCTTGGGTTCGCACACCAATGACCTAGTTTATGACAAATATGACCCAGAGAAACATTAGAATTTTAGGCAAAATGATTCAGCCTAACTTTATTAAATTAAAGTGACAGGAAAACCAAATATTTAGTCACCACTGTGAACTTTAAAGTTGAAAGACCCTTCAATACAATCTAAAGAAGCTAGACATAAGGCAGAACAAATACAATATCAATGGCCACATTTTCCCTTGAACCAGGGCACAACACGAAATGTCCACTTACATCAGTATAAGTATGTCCACTTATACATGCCTATATGTATAGTAAGTATGTATAAGTTACAGTTACAGTAACAAACTCTAACTGTTACTGTAACTGTTACCTTGTCCCTATGTCACACTAATACTTTAAATTGCAATGTTTGCATAAAATGATGCTCTTAGTCGATTTACAAACAATACAGTTTTAATTACTAAGTAAGGAAATTACTTAATTGCTGCCTTTACCCTTTTATATTATTTTAACATTAAAGTAAGGGAAAATCCTATTGTATTTCATTCAGAAATAAGAATATGAAATCCTTAGTTGTCACCAATGCTATGCAATAGTAAATAAATGTTTGTATTTGTGTCCTGTCTTGAACTATGTAAGATTTCTATTAACCTTAACATACAGGAGCAAATTACAGTAACCATTTACCACTGGTCGACACTGTCATAGTGGACAGATAGTGTATGGGGCAGTGTTATGTATTCTTCAGCAGCATAGTTCCATTTTATAGCACAAACTAGAAGCTATGTTGCCTTCAGTTGTTATATATCAAACATAAGTTACGGATTTGGCACCTTGATATTGTTCTCTGTATTTTTAATCATGCCTGGACCATGAACAGGGTAAAGAGTGTGAGCTACACCGTGCATGGTCCAGGCGGGGGTGAACTGACCCTGCATGTGCTTTTACGAGTTTTTTTTATTCTTTTTTCTTTTTGGTGGTTTTGTTAACTCACCTCTACTGCTGGTCTGCAGGAGACGAGCGGGAGAGTTGCAAGGTAGGGGTGCTCTGTAAGGCAGAAGTTCAGCTTGGAAACTGCAGCTCCAAGGAGGAGCTGTGTGGAAAAAGCAGCACTCAGTGAAAACAAGCCTTTTGCACGCCCGAATGTCTACAGTAGCCAGGCTTGTTTTATTTAATTTAGAAAATGTTTAAAATATTGAAGCAAAGCAATGCTACTGAATGTGAGAATATGTTGGCCTGTGGCTGGCCTAGTTGGTGTTGGACCATCTCTTTCAAAACAAAAAAGACAGAAAGTTTAAAAAAAAAAATAATCACAGAACTAAATTAACTAAGCCGTGATCTGCCAACTGGAGAAATATTTGCCACCAGGGGGAACAAATAAGTTGTTACCAGGAGCAAAACAGCTTTCAAGGGAAAACATTATTGATTTGTATTTAAAATGTATTAATACATTATAACAGTTAGAATGTATTAAAAACATTATATAAAATGGCTTTTAAATTAAGTGTACATTGTTGTTCATATTCTTCTTTTTAATTCTTTATTGTTTTATTGATGCTTGGGTTGTATTGTGCATACACTTGCTCCAAGTAGGAGATACCAAATTGTGAGATTGTAGAGTACACAGCGACGCAAAGCAGGTTTTTATGTTTTAGGATTAATGGTCGCTTACAGGAATCCCTGAGGCTGATAAATGAGTTTATGTCGACATAGAGCAGAGGTTCCCAAACTGTGGGGCGCGCCCCCTAGGGGGGGCGCCGTGTCATTGCAGGGGGTGCGCGGGAAGCCGTCTGGATGAAAAAAACAAAAAAAACATGAACACTGTATGCGCTGGGTTTTTACCTTAGAATGGCCAACTCTGTTATTCCTATGTCAATTTGATACAGTAGAGGCTTCCACACTTCCCATATTTGTGTCCTCTGTCACTTTTATCAGCAGTTAAAACTGTTTAATCCGTTGTTGACATGTTGTAGCCTGTTTTTCCGAGCCGCCTTTAAACGCAACATGAGCGCTACGACGCTCGCGCTGGGTTTACACCTGTGAAGGAGACCTGCTGCTGCTGTGCGGAGCTACGTAGGTTTGTGTTAGAATCACGGCAGCAAACCAGCAAAACGCAAAGAACTTTTCACAGTTTTTCCCTCCAAACTAACCGACTGAGTTGAGTAAAGCTGCTGGATGCAGGTAATGTTAGCTAAAAGATGACTAGCTAATATCAATACAGAACCTTAAGCTTAACAAGTACCTTGTGGGCTACCGATGTTGGTGTCTATTTTCAGCTACGTACATTCATTTTGCCCCCAAAAAAGTCGATCCCCCCCCTCCCTCTCTCACACGCGTCGTTTCAACCAGACAGCCATTTGTAGTCCATGGGGGGGGGGGCGCAGAAGAAAAAGTTTGGGAACCACTGACATAGAGCTTTTATTTGATCCGCCTCACATTCTCTGATGTCACTGTTTCAGAAACAAATGGCAGCAAATTACAGTAAGCAGTTCTCAATCTCTGTATGCCATTTTGTTTTGCTGTCAGTTTATGTGCAACATTTTTAAAGTTGTGTGAGAAAACACTTCCACTCATCATATCCATCTAAAATCTTTCAGCATGACTAAGTTTAAAACATTCAATTTGTTTATTAAATGTGTTTCCATACCCAGAACCGCTGGTATGAATACATGTACTGTTACATCGCTATTTTCAGTACATATTTTGGTTGAAATGCACATTGCTACTAAGCAGTCACACACATTTCAAGTTTTGTGCTACATTTCAACTATTTTTAGGCTGCATTATTTAAAAGATGAGATTAAATAAGATAGGGTTTTCCTAAACAATTTATTGAATGCTGCCAAAAAGAAAAATTGAATTGTGCTTGCATTTAACTGTGTGGATTTAATACATTTTAAAGTGATCAAACAAAAAATAAATCTAGGGCAAACCTTATTAATCCTTTTCTTTTCCTCACTCTTGCGCAACAAACATGCGCACACCAAGCAGAATAAATTTGTGAATCACAAAAAGAGGGAAAAAAAGGAGAGAGCTCAAAAGGGTTATCAAACAGAAAAGGCATGTCTATCCCATTATCTCTTCCCTTGCAGCTCACCCTTAACCCTCTTCACAGCCTCCTCAAAAAACCTTTTTAGAAATGAGAAGATTCTCAGAAATGGCTGCATTGCCAACAGCACAGCTTCAACGCATGGATGGTGGGTTTTAACCACTGTGATCTCACAGATCGGCAAACAAACAGCATGCTATTACAAGATATTCTGCCAGGAACCGGAAGAGCATTTTACAGGATTTGGAGCCTGTCCAATGTAAGAAATGCATAAGTTTTAACAGCTAGTTAAAGTGCATGGACAATAAACACACCTGTAATATTGTGGGTGTGTTTTTGCCTAAATAAATCTACAACATTAATATGCAATTTGTTTCAAATTATTTGTCCTGGGTTTTTTGTCACTACTTTTTTTGTACATAATTTGAAGTCTTTGCTTTAAACATGTGCTTTTATAAATCTTCTTCACCTAAATTAATGCAGTGGTATTTCCTGTTCTCATTCTTGATTTTTTTGTTTGTTTTTCATTTCCTCTCACTTTTACCTCAAGTGTCTTGCGTTGCTCTCATTGTGTTTGAAAAGGCTCTTTAAACAAAGACAGACTGAAAAGGGAGAATGAATTCTCCATTTTTTAAGGGAGAATTCATTCTCCCTTAAAAAAAATCTGTATCATAAATAGTTTGATTTCTTTTCATCTTCATTTAATTATTTCAATTGAGAAAAAATATTGAGATTGAGAAGTTAGGATTGTGGGGATAAAGCACAACCCACATACAAAGGCCATAGTCCTTGACGCGAATGTCACAGGTTCATGTCCCGACCTGATGATGTTTGGCGCATGTCTTCCCCCAAAATTTTGTTGGCCATTTTCCTGTCTGATTATTCTCAAATAAAGGCTGCCTGGGCCAAATAAATAAATAAATAAATACAAATAAAACAGATTTTAGGTCTGGTATTGTGTTTGAATGTTACAACCAGTATGTAAAGATCATCATAGTAAGATTACACTAAAATTCTTGGGTGACACAGAAAGATCAGAAGCATCCAGCAAAACTGGCTTCTCTTCATAAGTAGCACTTTTAGTGATACAATAGCATTAATCAGCAATTTTCATAAAGATATATTTTTATATTTGTTACAGCAAGGCAGGCTCCATCAGGGGTGTCAAATTCTAAGTTCTTAAGGAACAGTGTCCTGCAGCTTTCAGTTTTGTCCCTGGTACAATGCATGAGCTTCAGCATGCAGCAAGTCATGCTAATGACCACATTGATTCTGATGTGCTAAAGCAGAGCTTGAGATCTAAATGTTGCAGTACTTGAGGACTGGTGTTTGACACTCATAAACCATGTGGTATGCTTTTTTTTGTTTTAATTTATTTATTTTTTTATCTTAGTGAGGAGATTGATTACTGAACAAGAAACAGATGGCTGATTAGAAACGGGTTGCAGGTGTGAGGATAAACAGCAGAAGGCATGTTGAGGTGAGGGGAAGTTCACAGGGGACTAACACTAAATAAATCTAACACTAAAGAATAATTTGACCTAGGAAACATAATTAAACTAGAGTAACAAAGAATAACTAGACTCAAGAAATAAACATAATAAAAGCTCAGCAGAAAAAACGTATTTTGTTGTATTTTAAGCATTCAAATCCTAAAGGGAACTTTAGGAAAGGGAATCCTAAAGGGAACTTGCTTACAATCAGATATTGCACAGTTTGAGGTGTGTGACAAATTCAATGAGTTACACAGCGGATGTGCAAACAAACAGTTTGTGCAGCTTTCACACATTAACCACGTTTTGAGGATGGTGATGTTGAGAAACATCTGATTTATCTAATGGGAATTTAGATTTCAAGGAGACTTCCTGTTTACTTATCCAAATAGGAACTTGTACATTTGATTTATATTGTAACACTGAATGCACACTTGAACCCATATTCAAGCAAACATACAGATCCAGTTGGATTTTTTCCTCTTTCTGAAGAAAACACAAAAAACTGAACAAGTCCAAGTCCCATTTTATTATTATTTCATAATGTCTGTCAGTATGGTGATTCTTGGAGATGTTAGAATTGACTCAGGTGCTACTTGTTATAAAAAATTAAAAAACACTGGTGTAAAATCTTTAGACCAACCGTGTGTTTATCGTCAGATTTATTTGCTTCTCAGGAGGACATAAACTGCTTAAAACCTTAAAATTGTTAGCAAACAATCACAAAGAAAATTAAACACCAACAGACATGCAAACTTAAGAAAACACAGAAACTAAAATATACAACATATCTTAAATAAAATATCACTTTGACTCTTTGGCAGACAGATTTTAAAAATACAACAGTTAAAGGAAAATGTCAAAAATGAGTTGGAGACAAGTTTCAGTTCATCTGACTGAGTTGTACTCGCAAATGAATTCAGTTGTGATTAATTAAGATAAATCTTTACCAGGCTTTCTGTCTTAGGTAAGTTTTTCTTTAAACTTTAAATGTAATGAAAATGAAGGCAAGTACTAATGGCTCCAAAATCTAACCTGCAGGAAAATGTCTTTCTCAACACACCTTGAAAAGCATTTAATTATTTTTTTTTACAACAAATAGATTTTACTTTTAATTAGTTTGATACAGAAATCAAGCTAAATAGATTTATCACAATTAGACAGAATCAGTGACGCAAGTTTGCGTTATTACAATGCTTCAAGTTAAAAGGCCATACCTTATTATCGTTTTTTGTAATTTAATTCATAATTTTGAATTTGAATTATATTAAACTGTAGGCTAGTGTGAGGTTTTTTTTAAACTGAGGTTTTTAATTGATAATGATTTCCAAGTTGGCTGTTTTAATTAGACCTGGAATGGCAGTAATTACATATTATGCTTAAACCTGACATGAGCCTCAAAAAACACAACTGTCAGATTGCCTTTGTCCTTTGTGTGTGTAGGAATATGTATTGTTACAGTAGCTGAAAATCTGTTGCACAGCAGGATATGTCTTGCTTTCTGCATAGGTCATTAAAACTGTATGAACTGGAGTTTTGTTTAAATGTCAGGAGGTGCTACCATAAAAAGTTAATCGATCAAACCTGTCATCTGCCTGCTGCTGCTGCTTCATTTTGGGCTGCTTTAGCTTGTGCAAGAGACTTACCCTAGAAGAAAAATGTCCATTTTGCTGCTTGGTGTGGTTGATTTGTGCTTTTGGTTTTTACATTAGGGATAATAAACCAAACTTACAAGGTAACAAAGATGATACGGAGTACTGCAACAACACACTTAAGATAATGTGTCATTTTTTTATTTTTATTTTTTTTGCAGAACATCTCAGACAAGATGCTGGCAATCTCTTGTTCCTGGTATCAGATCAAAAAGTACTTGAATATGTCAAGTATATCTAGACACGACAGGCACACCTAAATGCTGTCTTATGCTAAGAAAACATTGCTCTGTTATTTGCTTGATATTTGTGCTCATGAACACAAACTATAGGTTTTTTGCCCTTTTTCAACCAAACCAAGTTATCACAATAAGATATAAAATGTAAGTGTTGAGTGCGCATGTTTTACAGTAACTTCTCAAACTGTCACAGGAGATCTTTAATCCACTGACATTTCTACATTTATTTTACAAGTGGAAAAGTCTTGTGCAGACAGTATGTGTTTATATTCTAGCTATTATGAAGTTCAGTCCTGAAACTTTGAAATTTTCATACACTATGCTGAGTTTTAAATAAATACATATGACTCATAAAGCAATGCTTTTCAAAAAGTCAATGTTGGCTTGCTTTTGGGTATCTAAACGCCTGTATTCCAAAACAAAAAAACAAAAACGGAGGACAAGGAATCCTGATCTGATCCTGGAGTGCGCACATATCCTCAAAGATGAGAGCATACAGTCAAGACTAATGCTACAGGTAACACTAAAGTTTTTTGTGGTGCTGCAGCAAATAATTTTCAATAGCTTTCATTGGTAAATACTTCGAATTGTACTGTCAACACGTTGGGTTATACAGTGTCTGCATGCTAGATGTTAATTTTGAGTTCACAATCTTGATTGTGACCAATTCTTGTGTTATGAAAGATTGCAGCTAATTCCAGGTTGTTGGACAGAATTGATCACACATCTACCCATTGCATTGTGGGTAGCTTGGTTAATAAGTCCAGGAGGAAGCCCAGGTCTACTCTTTCTGACAACACTCGGCAGCTGTGGGAGATCCCAAGACATTCCCTTGCCAGATGGCCAGAGGCGGTTAGACCATCTGATCAGGATCTACCGCTAAAGCAGCAACAGATCACCACCTCAGCTGACTTGTTTCTGTTCTATCTATCTATCTATCTATCTATCTATCTATCTATCTATCTATCTATCTATCTATCTATCTATCTATCTATCTATCTAATCTCAATTCATTCAGATCTAGGTGAACATTTTGAGAACTATTTCTCATTTACAAACATGATCTGGCCATAGAGGAAGACCCACAGCTCTATCCTATTCTGAACCAACCCTTTTTGTAGTTTTGAGAAATTACCAAAAAGTTACATAATTTCAAAACCTTCCTTGCCACATGGTGTTCCATTAAACTGGATAATACATGGATGATTGGCAAATTGTTTCTGGACAGTTGGAGAAGCAGCTGTCCAAGGGTCTTTACCTCACTGTCTTTGCAGATGCAGTCACAGTCACTCATTGCCAGTGATGAGTAAGCTCTGCACTGATGGCAAGATGATGCTGTAGTACATTCATTCGTAGGACGCAGTTCTGACACTTGATGAAAACCCTTGGACACCTTGAGGTCTTCTTCATTGCAACAGAACCTTTCATTTTGAAGTAATTGAAGACAACGCTTTTATATGTTTTAGCAATTTCCTTACATGCTATGCCGAATTGATGTAAATCCTCTGAGCTGCCTTTCTTTAAACGTGATCAGTGTCAACACAAGACAACATATTCAACAACAAATTCTCCTTGTTTATCTGTTTAAGCTAATAAGTCCCTTGGCAACAAATTAGCCTAATAACTAGCAACATGAAATCTGATGTTGCAAATACTGGAAAAATACATTTGTGTTGCTGCACATACCTTAAACCACCACAGTAGACTTCACTGCCCCTTTAGTGATTGGCTAGTTTGTTGCTGCTAATTAATGTGGGTGTCTAGTTACACATTTTTTTGTGATTTAATTATCCACACCATGGGAACATTTTTCTTGTTTCAGCTGGTATTGTTTCATTTGCTGGTTTGGTAAATTACACTGTGATTGCTTTTTTAAAAAATTGTTACTGATTATATTCTTCATATTTTATAGTAGCATTTGACACACACTGGATTTAATGTGGAAAACAAACACATTCACAGTTTAAAAAAGCATTTGACATCATTGCACCAAATATAAAACAATTTCTGTTCATCCATCCAATGTTAGTCTCAGGTCTGTCATCCAAGGGGAGCTTGAAGTAGAGCTGCTGGTTCTTTTTTTTTTTAAGGTATTTGTGTCACTAGTGACCTTTATTCAACAGTAGCTAGAGAGGAAAAAGGCCAAAGAGAACAGGAGGACATGCAGCAAATGTCCCGGGGCCGGGAATCAAACTGGGGACACCTACGTTGAGGACTATGGCCTCTGTATATGGTGCACCTTCTCTCCCACTGAGCCATGTGGCACCTCTTAGCTACTGGTCCTATGACAAATATGAAAACAATAATCAGGTTGGTTGATATAGTCCTGAAATAACGCTAAATTATAGATTACAGTAAACTTACCTTTTATAGTATCCTTAAAATATTCCAACAAGCAAAATCCAGAAATCTTCATCACACAAAACAGAGAGTTGCACATGTGCACATTTGCCGTGTGAATTTCTTTTAATGCACACACGTTGGACACGTGTCTCTTCCATTTCAATCAAACATTTTATCAGTGTCAAGAGTCAAAGTCAGCTTCAGTAAACATTTATTCTCACGGAGCATGAAGGGCACACTTTTTCCAGCTCCGCTCACTTAGCAGCACGCTTCTGTCTCCACATTTGCGATGTGAAGCGTCTCCCCCATTCCCCCGTGTAAGCACAAGCACAAAAGAAAACCTGGAAAACACACTCGCTTCAGACGCATGTTAAAGTAATGTATAGCACTGCACTGCAGGACGGCATAAATATTTCAATAAAAGCGAAAGAAAAACGTCTGAAGCACATGCACAGAGCTCTAACTGGATGATCACGTTAGGGCTGCGCCCCACAGCATCTGGCTCCAGGGAAGATTATGGCTGCGGCCACATGAATGCACAGAACTCCACAGAGGCAATAGTAGTGATATGTACTAAAGCTTTTCATGTGTAGGTGTATTGTTTTCCTCCACATTGTATGTTGCTTTCTCTGAACATTGGATGCAGGTTTGTGCGCTATTAGAACACAATAATGTAACACGCAGATTCCTTGCACTCTTTTGCTGTTTTTTGCTTAATTTGGTTTTTAGTTTGATCTTGTTAGTGTATCTCGGTTAAAAAAAACATATAAATCTAAAGATATGAGATAACAGCATTTGAAGAAGTTATTCAAAACATTAGTAGAGCATAAACAGAGCAAAAATCAAATAAGTAACATGAATGCGTGTTTTTTTCCCCCCCCCAGAATCTCTTATCTAACATTCTGTGTATCCACAAAACAAACACACTGACATGTCAGCCTTTAGTGTTAGATAATACAAGAGAATAATCAGCAGGTATCTGCCGCCTCTCTCTGGCCTCTGGATAAGAATAAAACAACACATGCCATGCTCTTCCTCCTCCATTCTTCCCACTGTTGCCCCCCACCCCTCCCTCACTGCCTCTTCCTTAGCTCTATTTTTCCACCCTCCATCTAATATCCCTCCGTCTCTCTCTTTCTCTCTCTCCATCTTCCCTCCGCGCCACCCTCGCTTCCTTCAGACTTTCATACGTTCTCCTTCAACTATCCGTCACTCAGCCTGTCACTCTCCGCTCCTTACCTCCATCACTGTCTCCACATCCATATTTTATTTATTTATTTTTGCTGTCATACAGCTTTCCGTCTCCACGTTTGCCAGTGATCTGACCTTTTCCTTGTGATTGGAAATATTACCAAACCATTTGTTCACAGACTGTAAACACACTCCCACAGCAGTCAGGCAGAAGAAAAAAAAACAAAACAAAACACCTTCCCACAGAGGAGTTAATGTTATATAATGGTTTACCAACATTTTCTGACATTTGCTATTTATTTTGGTGATTGTTTTGTGCTTATGTGATTAAGCATGTCATTATCTCACACTGACTCTTTACAGAATGCCATTATCAATGTAAATTTGTTAAAAAATCAAGGTTTTTGAAACTCAAAATGTTCTTCATATCAGACACAAAACAACAATTGCAATTCCATTTTGAAGTCTCATTATTTTGTTGAGGGTTTTGGGCCATTTCCAAAAGAATTGACATCTGCTATTCTTACCATAAGAAATGAGTCACAACCACAAATAGTTAAAACAGCTGCCTTTACAAGCTACCTCTATGAAGTCATGTGTCGGGAGGTTTGTTATTTTTTTTACATGTCTAGTCTGATTCTACATACTTTAGATTGTATTTTTAGAATATAAATTCAATAAAAAAAAACATTTTTGAAACAAATATCTTCAACTTAAATGTGGTGTGATGGCGATGAAAAAGAAGTCTATCAACCTCAAAGACTTGGAGCTCCTCACCAAAGATAAATTGAACAAATGCCAGGGGAAACATTGAAAAGAGCAATTATAGGAACAACGTCACCATTTGCAGGATTTTGAATTTAGCTTGATAATTTTGGTGTCTTTTTTTTAGCACCATGAAACACATGGTGCTATTCTTTATTTGGTATGTTTTGTTGTCACAACGTTTCGTCGTGATCTGTTGCTTACAGCTGGTGGTTTTAGCTAACGTTGACTGATGAAAATACCCATTCATGTTTGAGGACAGGGGTCAGCAGTGAGGCTCAGACACACATCTTTCTATCTTCAAAAGGACTTTCCATTGTCTTCCATCCTTTTTACAGTCATTTCTATAGTCCAACCCCACCTGACCCTAAACCTAACTGTTGCCAGTATGTGCCTAACCCCGACCCCTAACCCAGAAACAGCAGTTCTTCTTATTGGGTCTGGGCTTTTTATCCAACAAGGAGCAGTCAGTCGCCACAACATATATAAATTTGAAAAATCTAGGTTTCTACAAAATATCAAATAAAAGGCCACACACAAACACGCAAGTATTTCTTTCTACAGGGACTTTTCAATGACTTCTTTTCGTTTTTCACTCATTTCTATATCCTAACCTTTACATTGCCATTACATGCTGAACCCTAAACCCTAGGTTCTGGGGTTTTGCCCCATACGGAGCACTGGGCATTATCACTGCAGTATTTGTTGGAAAGCTGGACCTTATAATGTATCAAACAAGACTACACACACATACACATCAGTCAGCCAGCTTGCCTAGAGGGGAAATGTGATTCTTCTCTTCATTATTTGTCCAATCTTTACCCCTGAAAACCAAAATGCTAATATTTTGTTCATTTGTGTTTTTCTTTGTAAAGATATGTCTTATGTATCTTCAAAAATGCAGTCATATTCGATAAATTGGAATATATTATTAGTTCCGAGGCTTGTTTGTCAGCTGAAAAGTTATATTTGTAAGTAAAATATACTTAAAGCAGGTAGTAAACATACTTCTCGGTAAGTGCACATTTCTGTAAAATTGCTTTGTTCTGATGTACTATTCTATAATTAACTGTTGTATTTTTATTAGCTTTATGCAGAAAATAATCATAATTTTCATAAAGACTTGAAAACACCAGTCTGTGTGAAATGACTATGAAATAAAACAACTTCAAGAGTTCAATCACATTCTAATTTGTTGAATGTGACCGCTTTCATATATTGAAGCTTGTGTGTAATTGCTGATGGTCATTTAGTACATTTGCAAAGCTGCTCAATCTTCTTTATTTGCATCCCAAAACCAAAGTCATTCATCCGTTTGTAAGGAAATACCCCCCATCATTTAGGAGTCCTCAGGGACAACATCCAATAACTCGGGTTTTTATTTGTGTTATTCTTAACTACTCTGAGATTTTATCACTTGCCTTTGCTTGTAAAACAGTTTCATTACTCTTTTTTTAGTCATTTATTATTCACTACATTAAATCACATCTCTGCAGGTAAAACAAGCCTGTGTTGTTTATGATGCACCAATCTGCTACAGATTAGAACTGTCAAATATATGTCTTTGTTGTAGCTGTACGTTGGCTGTCATTGCACCAGAATCCTTGACTTTATAGAGAATCACGTTTTCATGTTCTGGATAAAAAGATTTCTCATTGACTGATTTGTTATGTCATGTTACAATGGAGGGAAAATGCTACAAACAAAGTTACAGCAAACAATGACCCAGCTGTCATAGAGCTAAGTGAATGACAAAGTTTTCTAAGTGAATGAATTCACTTAGAAAAATTAATGACTGAATGAATGAATGAATGAATGAAAAACTGAAAAAAACTCTTAGTCTTTGTCGCTATATATATATATATATATATATATATCTTTTTTTTATATTTCTCAATGTTATATTTTAGAAATTCATTTTATTATACTGTTATAATACAAATCCAAAAATAGGGACTAGATCTGAAAATTAGTGACTGGCGAGAAAAACTTTGCACACGTCAAAGGTGAATTAGTGACGTTGTCTACGCACAGTAGCAATAAAAAGAAAACTAACTCTTTAAAATTCTGATAAGCTGTGATAGATAATTTTGCTCATCCAATTATTTGTTCAGTATACAGGTTTATGTTTTCCTCTTCAGACTCATATGTCAGAAGGTTCTCCAAGTCTAACTAACAAAAAACCCAAAAGCTTACAAGCCTTTGGACAAGATTTTTTTTTCTTCTTTTTTTTACCAATGGACCTAGTGGTGATTATACCGTTAGTTTTTTTCTCTTTTTTACTCTTTTGACTTAGAAAATGTCCATTAATGTCAGCGGGGCAGATAATACTTGGTAGACTGATGATCGCTTATGGCAGGGTTGCAAAACTAATTGAAATAACTACCTATTAAATTTCTCAGAATAAATTAAGTTTTATTGTAAAAGTCTGTATGCATTGCAGCTTAATATGTTGAGAGGCTCTCTCTGTTGCACTTGGCATTAATTGTCTGTTTGCCCTTGAATTAAAATCCCACTTTGTTCTAAAGCCGGCGGCACATCAGCCAAGGCTTACCTCTGCCGTGGAGTAATTACAAACTAAAAGATAAAAACCGCGGAACTGTGCAGGCCTCCAAATGCTACTGATAAAAATTTGTAAGTGTGGCATGGGTATGTAATACCATTACATAAAAGGAACAATTACGTTGTTATATATATTTTTTTATGAATCCCATAGAGGAATATTGTTTTGTAATGTTGTACTGTATTTGTTTTTAAGAGCAGCAAAAACAGAAACTTGAAAGGGGACAGTGAGAACTAACAGAATATTTACAAAACATGTTCCACTGGAACATATGTAAAGCTGAGAATGTAGTAAAGCTGAGAATGTAGTACCAGTACATAAATAATAAGGTAATTCTCAGATTAAGAACTAAGTTTTTAGAACATTGATGACTGTTTTATAACTGTATAACTTGTGATTGAGCACATTAAAAAGGTATGGGGGACGCGCCATAATCCAATCATGGGACACAGATAGTTGATAACATAATCATGACAACACATCATTCTTTTTTGTATTTTTAAATTATAAGAACTGAACAATATTATATCATAAAACAATATGCTTTTACTGACTTTATCCATTGTAAAATATACTGTAAGTTTAGATGAATTTGACTATTCCTTACATGGCTAGTATTACAGAAGTGGCTCCCAACCCTAAGGGGGAAAGTAAAGATCAAAGGCGATGCTCAATGTATGTTATGTGATTGTCTAAATTAATTTAGATAATACTACATCTTAGGGTTGTTTTTACAAGCTTTAACCTTTGTCATGGATTGTGGGGATGAAGGACCAAAGCGGTAAAAGGACACTGGCAGACGGCTCTGAGAAGAGTTCATATTCATTAATAGTTACCGTCAAGTGAACACATGAACCAGGGATGAAGACAAACCAAGGAAAACAGACGATTCGGCAAGTGAACTGACTTAAAGTCCACAGGGGATCAACTGAAAAAGATAAGAGCAATTTACAAACAGATTTGGCTCATGACAGCCTTAAAATGATAAGTACAAGCATGGAAGTGCAAAGGTGGATTGGCCGCCGTGAATTGGTTTAAGGGGCACAGCCTTATAGGACTGGGTTGAGGCAATGTGGGATTTGTTTTTGTTTAACATTATTTTGTGTTATTAATTTTTGTTTCTACTAATTTGGTTTGCATTTGTTTTTGGTTAAGTTTCAGATTGCTTCTAGTCTTGTCCTGGGTTCATGTGCTTTACTGGATCACGGCTGGTATGGAGACGTGTGACCTTTTTAAAACTGAGTAAATGCAAATTATTTTTTTTCCCGGGTTTTAAATTAGAATAATAAAGTCAATTTTTAATATTGTAAAAGAATGTATAAATAAAATATATTTTGTATACTATTTCTGTTTCATCATTCTAAGCCAGACCTACCTGGGCATTGTTAATTGGGAGACCCTGGGCCACTTGATATTTCAAGTGTCCCAGGGTCAACTGGGCCACTTGAAAGGGCCAACTGGTGTACCAGTTGGCTTTAGGGCCACGTCCTCAGTCACAATCCGGGTTCTTTCCCCGGTGTTACAGCAGAATAGTGGACATAAACAATGATATGTTGGAAAAGCAGAAAACAGTTGAGTCGACAGAAGGAAACGCACCACAAAGTCATGTTCTAATGCTGTGCTAATAAGCTTCCAGAGTGACTGGATCACGGCTGGTATGGAGACGTGTGACCTTTTTAAAACTGAGTAAATGCAAATTATTTTTTTTCCCGTTTGAAAAACAACATTCAAGTGTAATTATATGGATAAAAAACATTCCATAAATATTTTTAACAACTGAGTTAAAGGCATATGTCAGGATGCTGAAAGCTCTGTGCTACACTCCAAATTTTGACAGAAGCACTCCTCTTTAAAAATTGTGTTTGTTTATGCAAACACAATTTTGCATAAACAATTTTTCAGTCAACAGAAAATAATTCCACTGTAATTTAATCAAATGCTGAAGTGGTATCAATATTTTATCATTGTTAGAGCACTTAAGCATAAAGTTGTGTGCAGCTTTCACATCAAGAACAGGACGAATGTCAATTCAGCTGAAAAACTCTCAGATCTGCACTGTACTGTCTTAATGGTCTGGTCTTCTTCTCAATTAATACTCAGATAATTATAGATCATACACTACCCACAACAATTTGCTGTAACCACGCTAGTCTCGTGATTTTCGGTATCGTCTTATAGTATATTTTAAATTAGCTGAACTCATTTAGTAATGACAAGAGTACAATATGCGATTTAACAGCATGCAGAGTGTAGCCATGTAAGGAGCTGGAACAAGCTTTTATATATTAATGAAATGAAAAGGTAAATAGTGGTCACAGGGACAATGTAATACAACTGTTGTGGTTTTGAAGATGCATTTTATGCATAATAAAACAAGTAATGGCTGCCAGGAAATAACATGTCTCTGACCTTTTGACGATGAGACACTTCAGGTGGCCATAAAGCATCACACAATTTGTACTGTATATTGCTCTCTAAAAACAATTACTCGCTCATTAAGCACAGCAGCTGTAAATCTTAATGTATGGTTTGTCAAAACATCATCTAGAAATCTGCTGCGATTTCAAAATGTATGTTTTACCACAGAACGTGGCTTATAAATGTCAATTGTCATAGATGTTAGATCATACTGGCAAAGATTTAACATAAAAACAACAAAAGCTGTTTTATTAGAAACTGCAGTCCACCTAAACTCCTCCAGGTTTAGGTGGACTGATGTTGGGAAGGACTGACAGGAAAGGAGGCTGGAAGCTCTCGGGGGGGGATCTCTGGTGCTTGGTGCATTGGAGTCCAGTCGGGGGTTTGTGCTCTTCCTGACTTGGCCTACATGTTGGGAGGTAATGACATAGCTGGTTCAGGGGCTGAGGGGAGGTTGGTGTCCTTCGTCTCACCCTTTGCCTCTTTGGCCTGGGGGCTGCTGCTCCTGTGCTTCAATGGGAGCCTACTTCTGTTTGGGGTTTGTGTCTGCTCTGGGGTGGTGCCTTGTGTCGGTCCGCTTTGGGCTGCTGTGGCTTTCCAGAGCCGTGTCCATCTGCCTTTTGCTACTCTCGTTGCTGAGTGTTGCGGGCTTTCTACCGTTCTCACCACTTTAACAATTTTGCATCTCCAGGTGACACATTTGCTCACATAGACCCATTCAACACAAACACAATTACTTCTACACGTACTCTCACCACCCCACACACAAAAGCACACAGACATATCCATCTACCAGCGCATTGGTTCAATGGTTGTTGAACCATTTTTCAACAATCAAAATGGTTGAATGTCATAAAAATAGAGTTTATTATTATTATTATTATTATTATTATTATTATTATTATTATTATTATTATTATACCAATGCTAACTCTCTGCTTTGATGCCGTATACAGTCTTGATTTAATAAAATCAATTGCTTATCTATGGGTATCCCCAAAAATGCTAAGAGAGGACACGTGAAACAAACCCTGTGCAGTCAAGTTTTGTGGGAACATCAAATAATAGTGTGAATACACAGGAACCAATCAGTATCTCTAGATCAGGGGTGTCAAACTCCAGTCCTCAAGGGCCGCTGTCCTGCAGTTTTTAAATGTGCCACAGGTACGAAACAATGGAGTGAAATGGCTGAATTACCTCCTCCTCGGGTAGATAAGTTCTCCAGAGCCTTGCTAATGACCTAATTATTCTATTCAGACGTGGTGGAGCAGGGGCACATCTAAAAGTTGCAGGACGCGGCCCTACAGGACTGGACTTTGACACCTGTGCTCTAGATAGAAGCGACATGGTGAATGATCACATCACCATAGTAATAATCCTTTTCAAGCTAGACTGCAGGATAATATCCCTCCAGATTTGTTCACTTTTTAGGTTGCTGTTAAAAGGTTTAGCTCATGTTTCATGTGAAATTTTAAATAGGTCTTAAAACATAAAACACAGAGACTGAATTTCTACTTAACACTTACAAAATGCCCACCTTTTGCCATAAATAACTAAAAAAATATCACAAATAGCACAATAACAATTTGGGTCATCCAAATAGCTCAATCCGTCCATTTCTCTGTCTTATACTTTTTTCTGCTTTTCTTCAGACAACTGTGTTTACATTCTCTCAATGGTCATTTGGTCTCTCCCTGAAGAAATCCTTCACTTACATCGACTGCAATTCTCCTCGTTGCTATTATCATAGGAGACTGTTTTGCTACTCTATTTACAGCTGAACTGTCTTACCAGGCTACATTGCCCCCCGTTGGAAACTTTAGGCGAGCGTATCTGGAATGATTACACCGATTTCAGAGTAAAAAAGACCAAGCCAAGGAGTTTAAAGTGTAGCTTCTAGGAAACATTGATTGAAGGATACACTGCAACTGGCTTGGTGGATTTTCTAACTTTAAGCTCCCAAGTCATTGCTGACTGATGGAAACTGACTTGGGAGCTGGAGGTAAAAGACAAGACTCAAACTCGACCCTATGTGAAGGCCTTAGGTTAGCTCTAGAGTCTAGCATAGCTTCACTAATGATGGGTGAAATAGTTCATCTCTCCATCACAGTCCTCCCACCAAACAATCTTTTCTCTGTCTGCCAATCAATGTTTGATTCTGTTTTTGCTCTGTCTTCATTTGTTTCATCCTTCACATCCTTTTTTCTTTTCTCTTACAGTCTAGTCACATTGTTCTTTAGTCTTTCCTTATGCTATGTCTGGTCGACTAGGCTGTTTTGCTTTATATGTTTTTGTTAATTTATTGACATATCTTTTGGTTGAGACCAAAGTACTTGGTTACAACAACAGCAAAATGCTTTGGTTATGTGGAAAGAGGAAAAAACAAATGATTGAAGGTGGCTTTGGGCTTTCATTTTACTCACGGATTGATTGAATCAAATTCCCCTTCATTCATTCATTGGAGACATCAGGAATAAGAACTCACCCCTGGAACTGGACAGATACGGGTTGAATTTGAGGGAGTGAGGCGGGACTGAGCTGTAAGTGCTAATGCAAAAATTCAGAAACCGGATCGTAATTAGACTGCATGTCAGTAATTTAAGAGGTTATTTATGGGATACCAAAGCCTACCAATGCAAATCTTCGGTGCCCTGTAGTTATGAGTCATGCACAAAAAGTATCATTTCTAAGAGCCAATGCTTTTTTATTTTTGTTTTAAATAATTAAAAGTTAGATTTCAATTTTACACCAAAGTAAGAATTCCTGTTTTGGTAACAAAACAAATACATACAAACAGCATGAGGCTTCTCAAAAAAATACAAAGTACAAAACAAAACGTTCATATTTGCTAAAAGAGTTAAGCGAAAATAAGAGGCTACAGATGGTGATGAATTAAGAATAGTTTGGGAGCCGGAAAATCGGGCTCCTCTTTGAGAGTTGCACATCTTTGAAAAGATCTAAGTTTTATTCTTAAGCTAAAGAATCCTCTCGTCTGAGGATGTTTTCTCACCTCATGTGTCACTGCTAATAACAGCATGGAGCTGCTGACAGTACAAAGATATATCTGCAAGTATTTTAGCAATTCAAGCATGAGATTCTGAATGCTAGAAAGTGTTACTAAATGAATTGACAATACTAACAATCCAAAGCAACTGATGGGTTGTTCTCACCAAAAGTAAATTAGGATGATTCCTAGACAATAGTCCAAATGTTTTAAATCCAAACCAGTGGCTTGTTGCTTGTCAAGAGGTGCATTAGTCATGTCTTTGCACTCATATCACATTATTAGTCATATCTCCTCTGGTGTTCTTATATAATCATCTTTTAGCTACCGCCCATCCTCACAGCCGTGCAGCTTCTTGGCCGACAGTGGAAAAAATTCTATGCATCATACTTTAATAGCATTTCATACTTTCTCAGATATTCAGATATTCAGACACGTGTCTTTAATTTTCTGTTGTTTACCTGAGGTAGTATGACAATTTCTATAAAAAACAAACAAACAAACAAACAAAACAGAATTAGCCAACCAGAAGAAAATAGTGCTATTTTCACAAAGGAGCTCATTGGCCCACATAAAAAAAAAAGCCAAAGTTAATTTACTCCCAGAGTAAATGCAAACTCTAGTACAGACTAAATATGGAAGCAATGGTTCATACGAAAATGTGAATCTCAAGTCAGCTGCAGGTGACCCTTTTGCTTAGCAAAACAAATGTATTACCTCGCAGAAGAAAGACTGAGAGTTAATCCATTTGAGAAATTCCTCTTGTATCACCACAAACCGATGAACTGCATCAAAGACCATCTAGGAACTGTGATGTGAAGGATGGAAGATTTGAGGAGCGCAGGAACGTTACCACACCTGACATGCAGACACCCGGAAAGGAGGTCAGCTGGAGCTGTGAAGCTTTGAGAGGTGCTTAGATGTGACCACATGGGTCGACCATTCCATTACTCTTGCCAACCTAGAGCAAATGTGATGGTTACATCTCCCTTGCCCTAGGAGAGGTCTTTTCAGAATAAACTGTTTTAGGGCCTTTTGTCATTTCACATCCAGATCAGCTGCTACTGGTCACAGCCCCCAGCTCAAGGTTTACGGTCACACTTTACAGATGTGAAAATGGCTGCAAACAGATGCACAATTGTACAATCATACATCTCTGATTCTATGTCAATCCCAGAAGCAGTGGGCAACAGGGTTTCATTTATATTTTTCAGCAGCCATTGTTCAGAGTATACAGCACCAAACCCAGCTGAGTAAACTGTGCTGAAGCTCTGCTTTGGTTGCCACATGAGGGACTTGAATCAATTAGGGTTGCTTTGCAATGGGGCAGTGCCTGCTAATTATGATTTAGCAATCAGGAGGTTTTTGAAATGACTCCTTTTACAGAAAACAAAAAAAAAAAAACATATTATCACAAGTGGTGTTTTATTCCCCCTTTTTTAAGCACCTGAACTGCTTCTAGAAGCAGCAGAGACTCAAATGGAAATACGAAAACAAGCGAAAATGAATTTTGCATAAAAACATGGGAAAGTGTAGTAGGTTGAAAAATGGTTACATTTTAAGTTTTACGGAAACAATTCACCCCACATTTCATTTGATAACTTTTGCAACTGCCTATAAATGCCACTCTTGTGCAACTTTGGGTCAACCAAGGTGACTATCGTCTCAGGTTCTGGGAATGCACAGCTAAGAATATATCAGCTATGGCTTGGACTAGTCTGAGGCTAATAGCTAAACTTAAAGTAGATCTTTGCTTAGTTTGTTGGTGTTTTCTCAGCCAAACAAGCTCTCTGTTATCATACTGAAGTTTAAGCAGACACCATCACCAATGTCAAGCAACCAAATTAACTGTGACTCGTCAGTTCACCACCTCTGTGAAAAATTAAATAAACTTTTGAAATTGGTAGCAGGATATTGCAGTCCTCTGGTTTTCTATGTATCTGTGTTTAGAATTATACTTATGTATTATTATTATAACTTTGTTTATACTTCACAGTACAGCATTTACTTCCAAAGGTGTAACCATTGTCAATTTGAGTTGTTAGATTCCTAAATAACACTCTTTTATAAGCTCATTGCTACAGAAACGGTTGGATCTTTAATCTGCCTCAAATATTTTGATCAATATTGTGTTTTTGCAAATCGGATCAAACTGGACTCTCTTGTATTTAGTCCCTTCATGCTCAGTCCTCTTTTTTTTTATTCTTGTACAGGATTCCCTTCTCCTCTAACCCTTCTGGGCCAAATGTTTAGGCAGTTTCAAGTCTGATTTAGACTTGAGTGTTCATGGTTTGTTTCATCTTGTCTCAATCATCGTAACAGCCTTTTTTATGCGTTTGATTATGAACAATCTCAACTCTAACTATATGTTAGCTCTCCTCAGCTCTGACGACATCTTCCTTTCTTACAAACTCACAGGAGTGGCCTGTTAGAGCTGTTAAAAGCAACAAGGGGATTCAGGAAAAGACAGAGACAGGATATTTCATTAAAAGGTTACCCATCAATGTTTTATGTATTCAATTTTTTTTCCACTCTATACGACTTGAGCTGAATTTAGTGGTGGTTAAGAAATCCAATTCATGCTGCAAAGCTGATGTTGCTAACAAGGTTTCGATTTCTCTTTGACATTTAAGAAATCAAGTTAAAGAGAAGGTATCAATAATGTGGCTACATAAAAGGAAGCAAATGCAGACTCTGAAAAAAAAGTTGTTCCTCGCACATTTATTGGCATCAAGTTTATTTCTTTACTAGGCAAAATTTAGATTTTGAAAACGTGAGAGAAAATATCCCAGGATTTGAACCATAAGAGAGAACATTTACTACCAGTGCTTGGCTTTACAATGATAATAGTTTATTAGTTGTTACTCTGAAATATGAAAGGAGAAAGCTACTGACATCATTGGACTGCTGGAGAACTCTTGCTTTATGGGTATACTTCTCAAACATTAAGGTAACAGCTTAGAATAACATAGAAATTTGTTAGTTACTGCAGTGCATTTGTGATCTCTTGCTATAGCTGTTAAAACCTTCTGGAAACCATGCCACCTCCGGGTGCCTGCCTCCGTCTTTCAGGTTGGCTCACTGTAAATGACTTTCAAAGCTACCAATAAAAAGGTCCCATATCTGTGGTGCTTCAACACGACTGGGGTTCCAATTTGCCTATTATTTTTATTGTGAGGCCTTAACCTGAGTCTTTGGATGAGAGGGGAAAAAAAGGCTGACATTGCTTGTGGGCTGTAATGCTCAAATCCTAAAACCAAAAGCCAGTTCCAAGTGCATTTATCTAGATTTATCATAACCCATTAAGCCTTCAGTAAGAATGGTAATGCATTCTTCTTAAATATACAAGGATTAAACATTGTCAAGTATTTTATTTTTTCTGTGTTGCAGTGATGTACATCCACATCCAAACAAATTTATTCGACAAAAATAATCTTGAATACTTCTAGCCTCCACGTGTGCTTATCTCCGTATGACGATAGGTAGCCTTAAGAGGATTTTGTACATGCACCATTCAAATTACCAAAAATATTTCAAAATGCCACAAAGAACTTGTCTTTCTATCTCTCATCGCCTAAGTGCATTTGGTTTTCACAAGAATATTAAATAGTGTTGAATATATTCCTTAACCTGCAGTGTGTGTTTTCAAATACTATCTAAAGAAGCCATTTCAGAAAGGGGAGGGTGATAAAAGTAGTGTTCAACATTGGCAGTAACAAGCGACAACTATTTTTTTGAAATATATATTAAACATAAGTAATGTATTTCCTCTCCACAGGATATGAATGAAGCAGTGCCTTTCTTTGCTTATGTCAGGCTAAACAGCTCTTTTTTGAGAGCAGGTATTGTTACAACATTGGACACCGAAGCAACAAAGGTACAAAGAAATCAGCGTAACTTCTTGGTCAGCACGGTCCAGCAGCCAGTATTCAGTCTCCATGATAATTAACTCTGAATCAGTTTTCACTTCTGAGAGAGAGTTTCAAAACTGTATGCTCCTCTTAAACTCACTATTTAAGAGGTCCACATAGTGAAATGTTAGGACCAACATAGATTTAAAGAAATGTGGAGGAGTATATTTCTGTCAAGTTTGTTTGATCTTACAAATTTACAAGACAAAAGTTGGATTTTCTCTGAGGTTGTAAATTTTACTAGCAAAAACAAATATTTTCCCCGAGCAAAGGCTTAGATTTAGATTAAAACAAAGATATTCTCTAAAATTGTAAAAAAAAAAAAAAAAAAAAAAAAATCTGGGAATTACAACAAAAAATGCTAAACATCCTCTGAGATTAAAAATGGTAAAACATGTTTTTTTATTGAAATATGTTAAAATCGTAACCCTAGACATTTCTGGGATTTTTTGCATTAATCTACTCCTCTGTGGCCACCCCTCCCCCACCCCCCGTGACCTTCAATGACCCTAACACTCTGTTGTAATTACGTACCCTATTTATTTCAGTGTTTTTTTTTCTCTCCTAAATCATTCGGACCAGGCGCACTGATGTTTTTCTTTTCTGTCTTCTCTCATCTTCAAAAGCAAGATTGATGGATGCAACACATCATTCTTCCCATTCCCCCTGAAATCCATCCCAGCATTTCTCTCTCTGTGGGGAGGCTGGAAGATGTCTTCATTTATTATTGACTTCTACTTCGTTTTCAGCTGCTCTCTGTTGTTGGATATTCACACGGATCTGAATATATCTGGAACTGATTTGCTCTTTTATCCTCCTGCCATGGGTTTGCTTTGGTAAAGGCAGCAGAAGCAGTGAATTGGATTATATCTGGGTGAACCCCACCGAGAACATAAGTCACATCTCAATTACTGCATAAAATGTGCTTTAACTTGCTCTAAATCGAGACAAAAACAAGGACTAAAAATAATAAAGAAGAGATTTAAAGATAAAGGAAAAAGAAGAAAGAAGAAATTATTGTTAAGAAAACAAGAAAAGGAATTCAGGTGGAGAAAATGATAGATGGGAGGCAGAGCAAAGTGAAATGGCAACAAACTGGAAAACTGATAGAGTCATTTGTACTACTGCTCCAAATCGTTGGGGAAAAACATTTAACTTTCAAAGTGAGAGACTTCAAGATTCTGTCCAACCACATTTCACTCAGAGTAAACCTGAGTTTTCCTACTGGGACTACATTAAACCAGAGGCATGGTGATTCTAAAAATTACTCTTGCGGTTTAGCTTTTGAAATACAATTAAAACATTAAAACATGCTTTCTTATTGCATGTGTTTTCAAAAAGTTTCACACTTACAAAACTAGTTGGTTATTACATAAGAAAAATAGTCTTATTATTTTTCCAGATGAAAAGATCAAAAGGCAGTGTGAGGAAGTCTTTTATGTGCATTACAATTTGGGACCTTAAAAAGCAATAATCCACTTGAAGCAGCACTAAAGTGATTTTAGAAAATAAGGATTTGTAAATGTGGTCTATGAACAGCTCAAAGCAAACACTCTAAAATACCAAGGCACCAATTTTGCCAAGCTTTAGTTGTGTAAATGTCAATTTAGGGATTCATGCTGTTGTATTTTGTCAATGAATTATACTGAGCAGCTGAAGTAAATCTGTTGCTGTCATTCTCGTTCCAGCTCCTTCTCTGAGGCAAAATTCTGTTAAATGAAAAATAGGAAAGGGAAGCATCGATCTGGAAGTTCTGCTACAAGGAAGGCGTCTAGGAGCATGGGCAGTAAAGGAATCCCCTATCTATGGAGTGTATAAAGTCCAATTGCTGGTTGTTTTCTAACTACACTTTCTAAGGTGTGTTTAGAACAAGGAGAGAACTGGAGAAAAATGTCTCATGGGTAAAATAAAACAAAGTTTTACCCATGACTGAATCAATAAAGATTTTGTGTGCTTCTCAAAAGTGGCGTCAAGATTAACGCTATCATACTTGCACTTGATCACACTAATATCGCTTTTTCACATTCTGCATGGAGCTGGAAGGCTATGGTGTGTTCATCAACTCTGCCTTTCATTTGCTGAGTTTCCTGCTGCCTCTCCTTTTGAGCCCAGCTGTCTTCCACTGAACTATCACGGCACATCAACCAACTCATACTCATCTGCTAAAGACCGGTGGGGCCTGCAATCACTACCAGTCTACCTGCCTACAGTTTCAGTAACTTGGCCGAGTCTATTTTTATTTTCCTCTTACATAGAGCACTTGTTTACCTCATTGTCTCTCTGTGAAGAATATCTGTTGAAAGAATCCTACAGAGAAATGTATAAATACGCTTCTGTCGTGCCATTTCTTTTCTTGCTGTGCATGTTGGTGGCCCAGGTGAGAAAAATCACACGAATCAGAAGGGATTAATCAGAGAGTGTATGTTCTTTAACTGTGTTGTTTGTACTGGTTGCATTTTAAATGTCCCAGTGCCTTACCTCACTGATCCAATTATTTTGGACAGAAAACTCTGTATAAAACTCATTTTATTCTAGTGAAGCACTACTCTGAATATTTAATTTCTTTAAAAATAGCAACGTTAAAGTATTTATTTGAGGAACCTCTCTGAATAGCTTGAAAGCCATTGAACCATTTCTTTATAAATTTCTACCAGCTTTAGCTCGTCTCATTGAAAGCGTGCCAGAGAAGGTAACTGGAAACAATATGTTTTTTTCTCTCTTTTTTTCCTCTTCTTTAACCCCCCGTTATGTTGGTTTTAACCAGGTATCATTGTTGGAATGGGGTAGCTGTGCCTTTTTTAAACCAATAATCTGAAGGGTGAGAAAAAAAAGATACTGACATCATATATATGTAGGTTATCAACAACTTTCTTCCTTTTTTTTGTTTGCTTCTTTTTTTCTTCGTTTTTATCTTGAACAAAATCAGAGAGCATAAAGAGTTGGAGTTGTTTCCACAAACTGTGTGTCGTCCAAGCTGGTTTCTACGTAACTGTGTGTGTTTTGAGTCAAACAGATTACGCATCTATTTTCATTTATCTGGAACTCAAACCACCGGGCAGCAGTCAGTGCAACCAAGGCTGAAATAGTCAAAAAGACTCCATATAAGATTGCACAACTCCATTTTTTGTCTTTTAACTTCATGTCTGAAAATGGCCAGTGTGAATTCTCAAAAAAGAATCAAGAAAGGAAAGCTCGCCAGGTGGAACATCCAGGCAGAAGCAAAGAGTGTGAGGAGTGTTAATTTTGCTCTGGCATACAGACAGAAAAAGGAGTAAGAAAAATGCAAAAAGGAGAAAAAAAAATTGGAGTTGACACAGGTAAACCCCAGCTCTTCTGCACATTTCTGCACACTGTGACTGAAGGTACAGTCATGCATGATTTAAGACAAGATGTTTTTAGAGAAAAGGTTAGATGTTTCAAAGGAGTGAGACACGGCAGTGTCTTGAAATTGTGCATTTGTGCACCTTTTGCCTTATAAAATGGATTGTAGACAGCTGTTGCACTGTGGATGAAAATATAGCCAGGTCCAAGAAAAAGAGAAAGAAGTTGCACATCTAGGATTAAAAGGCCTTAAAAATAGCTGACAAGCAGACATTTGTCCTAGTTTTAAACTAAGGTCAAAACAGATGCAGAAAGTTAAGACAACACTATGCTAGAAACTAAAATACATGATTAGATGGAGCTGACTCATTGATACTAACATATCCTCCGAATTGTATTATTCTTTTCAAACTTTTGGGTCTTTAAATGGCTGAGAAAGAAGATTGTGGACTGGAACAACTAATAATTAACTTTTAACTTAATATCTAATAACTTTCCTTCCACTTTTTTTTGTTTGTTTTTTCCAGTATTTCATTTTACAAAGTGAAGCATACGCACATTAAATATCACAGAGTGATATTTGAAGTGTTTGGTTCTGTTAATGATGATGATTTGCTGAAGGAAAAACACAGAATTAAGTTTCATGGAGGAAGATTACCCTGCTGAGTTTCTAAATAAGTCCTGCTATCTTCAATTTGTCTGCACTGTTGAAACTCTGAAGTCTCGTTTTTCTCGTGAAAATCCTCCATGGATTCTGTATGGGCAATCTATAACTTCTCCATATTTTCCAATTTCCCAATAATAAAAAGTCAGGAGAATTCAGAGGCCAGTCCAGTAAAACACCAGTTTAATTATAGCACAAATGAGTACTTTTAACAGTTTGGACAGGTGAGAAGTCCTGATATAAATAAATAAATAAATAAATAAATAAATAAATAAATAAATAAATAAATAAATAAACTTCATGAAGCTTTTATCAGCAGCTGTAAGCTGGACATAGATCCCCAAATTCTCACTGGCAGTGGAAACTTCACCCTGGACTTCAAGTAACTTGGATTCTTTTTGTGTTTCAATCTTGATTTCCAAATAAAATAATAATAATTATTAATAAAAAAATCTTTCATCTGAATCCTGACTTTAGATAATTGAGCAACAATCAAGTCAATTTTCACTTTTTCCCAGAAAAAGATGCTTGTGAGGATGTTTTTCGTTAGAGGAGACTTCTCAACCTTCCTACCCTGAACAGAGTTACTGCATGCCTGGTGGCTCTTATAGCAGTCCGGCTGCAGCGTTGTGACTCTCCCCCAAACTCTTGTGTGGGTTTAGCTTTCAGGACAGAGATTATCCCTATTACTTATGTATTTTTCCTCCACTGTTTTCCCTCTATCCAATTTTCCAATAATAAACTTTGATACAGCCCTCTTCTTTAGACTTTTTGTGGTAGTAACTCTGAAGCAGATTGGCAGTATTTTCAATTACTGTGTAAGTCATAACATTACATGTCTGCATTATTAGCGTTATATCATGTTATACTGTTATTCCCTCATCAAAAACATACCTGGAGTGTTGCTTGATTCTTTCATGCATTTAGGAAACCCCGAATGGCTTGAGAAGTTCAAGTATTTCTCAAGCCATTCGGGGTTTGAACTCTTGATCTTACAAAGCGTCAAAACTTCTCCTCGGAGCTGCAGTTTCCCGCTGTGCTTTCACGTCCCCTGCGACTTCCCAACTCAGTTCCTCAAGACCAGTGGCAGCAGCAATTAGCAAACAGCCAGTGTAACTGCACATCTACTGAGCTTATCATATGAACTACTTCTCAGTGCAACACTCCTAAGAATGATGTTAAAGGATTAATGGAGAAATGTTAAGGACTTCCTGAAGGAAGAGCAGGAGCTTCGTAAAGAGACAGAGGCCCATTTTCAAAGCTTTAAATTGCAAAGTGAAATTACTTTTATGTCATATTTGAGATTTACAGCATTTTTATAACAACTGAAGGCAACATAGTTTCTTGTTTGTGCTACGAAATACGTGCACCATGTGCCTGAAAAATACATAACTCTGTCTCTAAAACTTAATCTGTTTTGTAATCTTCTGAGAAACAGAATTGCAGTTTTTCATGAACGAAAAGACAATGAACAGAAAGTATGACTTCACATTTATCACAATGTCTAATTAATCTATACACAAGTTTGAAAAATGAAATACATCAGCATTTTAATCAGATTCTAACATAGGCAAATACATTTATTTAGACAAGAGTTAGAATCTCCTTGATCAAACATAAGTAAATGAAATCAACAAGAGGATATTTTAAGAAAATGCAACATCTGCATGGCTTGTTTATTACAGCCATGCACAGCATCAACATCTGACAAAATCACTTTTTGCTTAGCCTGGTTGATTTACTCCAAACTAATAGATAAACCAGTAGACGGAAATGCCTAATTTGCTTTTGTTTTCTTTTTCGTACTTTAAAAGTTTGGTCAAAATTTCCATGGCAATTACATGGAACACACACACTTAAGATCCCTCTTTCCATGAACACATTTACACCTAAAAGTTCATTTAAAATGGCAAACCCACATGTTTTTGCAGTAAGAAAACTCATTCCTCTTCTAAGTTTGCTTTAATTATTTTCTTGTAATAATACTATAAGTGTACAATAACATTGTTAATTTTTTATTAGATGTAATCTCAATTAAGTCATGGAGGAGTTAAATACAATAGAGGTTTTAAATAGATATTTTTGCCTTTGAAAGCTTCGAAAGCTTATGGCCATATTTTTAATACGGTATTATAGATAGGGTTGTGTTCTGCATCTGCTATAACAGACACAGTAGCTATTCAGGGCAGAGTTCCCCAACCCTGGTCCTCAAGGGACACTGCCCTGCATGTTTTAGGTATTTCCTTGCTTCAGCCCAGCTGATTTCAATCGATGACTGATTAACAGGCGTTTCCTGAACTGCAATCAGTTGAATCAGGCACATTAAAGCAGGGAAACCTCTAAAACATGTAGGATGGTGTGCCTTGAGGACCAGGGTTGGGAAACACTGATGTAGGGTATGTAAAAGCAGAAAGAAATCTGTGCAAATAGGCACATACTGTAGAGTAGAAAAAAAACAAAACAAAACAAAAAAAAAAAAAACAAAACAAGTGGGCACACTGAAGCAAGAAGACCAAGAGCTTGTGTAAACTGGATTCAGTCAGTCTGAGTGCTGATCAGTGCTCCACTAATAGAGTTCCATGGAGTCATAGCTCTATGGTCTCCTAATTGACTCCCTGTCATCTACATATCATTTGCATGCCGTTACCCAGGGCAACGAGGTGCAGGAGGGGTGGCATCTGTGTGTTGCGTGCTCCTGAGCGTATTAAGTGGAGATGAGTGCTGTATAAACACTGTTAGATGAACCCATTAATCATGTCCTTAACCTCATCAGGAACAACACACGCACACACACACACACACACACACACACACACACACACACACACACACACACA
>NW_006800083.1:698870-750858 GCF_000485575.1 Poecilia formosa
ACACACACACACACACACACACACACACACACACACACACACACACACACACACACTGTGTTGACAGTGTGGGGGAGTTATAGAGTAAGAGATACCAAGAGGATAGGGTATAAAGGGATAAAGAAACTAAATGAGAAAAAAACATCCACAACAGCTGGTAGTAGTTGGTGTGTAAATTGGTGAATCAAACAGTTGGCTGGTTGTTCAATCCCCCAGTACTTCCTGGCTGTATGTCAGAATGAATATAGAGCTTAGTGTCCTGCCCACATGATGATTATATGGCCTATGCCAAGAGCTGGCTACTGGCATAGGCATTTTTGACTGGCACCCTTACTTATGCTCTGTATTAAAAGTGAAAAATGTACAGATAAAGAAAAATGCTCACTATAACCCCAAAGCGCATCGCTTATCGTCTGATAGGACGGGTCCAGAACCTGTCCTGAACTAAAAATCAGTATAAATCCGGGTGGTTGGATGTTGGCTTGGACACCCTATTGCACCAAATTGGCTTGACCTAGCTCTGTGACTTTGATTTTGACAAACAGAAATTTCAGAATTGAAATGAATGAAAGAGCATCATAAGTTCTTCACCTTTTATTTCGCTTTCAGACCAAATCTGGCATTCGCTCTGCTTTCAGTGGGAGTGTGCAGTGAGCCTTGTGAAGCAAAACTGAAAACAATACTGATTGTGGATTATGGTTAAGTTTTATCTGCAGAGCTGCATTTTTTTTTAGCTAAAACTAACAATAGAACTAAACATGCTATAGTGTAACAGTAAGAAAGACAAAAACAGGGAAAAGAAAATCCTGAGCCCAAACAGAGTGAAGCTTGTCAAAGAGTTCTGCTTCCACATTAACTGGATGCTTTCCACCTGACTGAAGGTTGTGGAAAAACCATTAGGAGCGCTTTGTGGATCTCCTCAATCTGGTCTGTTAGTTCTCAAAAGAGGAGGCAAAGTCTGAAGATTCGGGAAGTTTCCACAAATGATAGTCTGGTGGATTGGGGACATTGAAACATTTGTTACATTTAATCACTTCCACACCGCGCTGTGTCAAACAAGTAAACCAATGAGCAACCTGTTTACCCCCTCACCTGTCGTGGCGCTGTATCAAAAACCTCTGAAGGAAAGCACACATAAAAAAACCTCTGGAGGAGACACTGAAAGCAATTTTGTTCTTCACAAAATGTAAGCATGTAATGTAAGAGTGCCTTTGCGGTTGTAGAGTCTTTCATTTGTTTTTGGCAAAGGACCATGGACCATTTCTCCATCCAGCAATGTTTGTTTTGGTGATATTTAACCAGAGTGCTCTGCACTATAGTCCACTTCATGGTTTTGGGGCAGACTCTACTCCATGGTCAAACAACATCAGAGTTCCTGTCAACCAAATCGAGACTTTAAGTTTGATTGCACATTGACTCCTTCCCAGACGGACCAGACTTTCTAGGCAAACATATCAGGACTGGTGTGAATGCACTCCTAACAGAATGGGATTCCATCTCTGCGCGTCAACGGAGTAGGTAGAGTTACTCCGGGGGATTAAAATCAGGGGAATTTTAATTAAAATGTAAAAAACAATGGTGCACATAATTCTGTTTGTGTGTCTCAGAACTGCAATTCAGACATAGCTGTATCATACATGCTGATTGTGTGTGTTATCAACATAATAGACTTATGATTATTATCTGTGCACGTGCAGCAAGAAAAGGATGTGTGTTGTTTAGATTGTTTGATGAAGTGTGTCTTTCAGTGCATAATAAAAATACTTCTGAAGAAGAGCTCAGCAGGAGATGAGAGGCAGAGAACCTTCAGCTAACGGAAGAGAAAGAGAGAGAGAGAGAGAAATCTTGTTGTAGAAGATGAGAGACGAGGCTAACAGAAAAAGATGAAAGACAAAATACAGAAAAGCTGGAAATGGCATCAGGGACATGGAGAACAAGAGACTGAAGCACAAAAACAAGGAAAACCAAGGAAATGGAGAGGGAGATACATTCATTAGAGCTTCTGACCTAAAGTGCTCTATTTAAAAAAACATTAATTGGAAGGGTAAATAGAAAGAATATTCAAAACAAACAAAGAAGTGTTTGAAGAAATGGCGCTGCACAAGAATACGCAATCAATTAATGAATTTTAGAATAAACCACCAGGCCTGGTATTCCTTGAAAACTGACAGCAAAAACACTTTGACTTGATGGAAAATGATGGGGTTTATTTTTTTAAAGTCATATTTTCAAATATTAAGCATTAAGTTCCCATTTAAGTATTAAGCTTACATGCTAAATATTTGGCAAAACACTAAATATTTAGTTACCTCATAACTAAACTAATTGTTTGGTTGTGGTCAATAAAAAATTGTATCCATAGGAGTCCATAATACGTAAATTTAAATCAATAAACTCAAAGACAAACTTAAGATTTTGTATTTGTTCTGTGTTTTTCAGTTCATACACACCTGTGAAATCAGAGGTTTTATCTAGTTAATTAAAAAAAAATTACATTGATCAGCATGATGGACCCAAGCTTGAGGTTTGCTGAAAATGGGAATGAAACACAAGAACATACCCTGATATCAGGATAACTGCAATAAATTAGTTTAGAAAGTATAGAAGGGTTACAAACATCCACTGAAACTCCTCTGTGATTCAGATATTGTGAGCAGATCCTAAGAGACCTGCGCTAAAGAAATGCTTGCAAGTCTAAGAAAACTCGAGCACCTTTGCAAAGGAGAATGAGACACAATTCCTCTACAATGATGCGAGACACTGGTAGGTCATACGGGACACTTAAGAACTACATGTTACCAAATACTGGTAGGAGGTTCTTCCATTTGGATGAAGCATGTAAAATTACATGAAAACTGATATAAAGACATCAAGTCATGTCTTTTGAGGATTTAAGAAAACATACAGAAAAAGTTGTCTCAAAATATAACAAAATCTTTTTGCACAATCCAGATTTTACTTGCTAAAATGATTCTAATAGCCATCGTTGATTTATATTACACTTTCCTAGTCATGCTTACCACTCGAAGCACTTTACACCAGTCACACTCATCTATTTATACACTCAGGTGTAGCTCTAATATAGCAGAAAGTTTTTAACAGTTTTTTTTTTTAAATGCACATTTATTTGCACTTATCTGTACCTCAAAAACTAAAAAGAAGTTTTTTAGTTAACAACCTTTTTGCCTGTTTGATGCACATGAAGCCTGAAAACAGTCATCATGTGGTGACTAGTCAGTGCACATTGCAGTGGATCGTTCTCTTTTTTTCCAAACTTACATACACACAAATGAAGAGGGTGATGGTTATTAAATGCTTTTCTATCACCACCTCGCAGCTCTCATACTTCAAAGAAGAGGAGTGCCCCAAGGTTGCAGAGCGCAAAGTGAAATTAAGTCTCTTAGCTAAAACACATGTAAGAAACACACATGCACCCATTTGAGAGAATTTGAACACAACTTTAGCACACCAAAACATGCAAAATACTCATAGCAAAACGTTTCTCAGCCCTCTAAAAGTAATTACACATTAGGTTGACAAAAGGTCTGAAAGTTTTGTTTTTGGTCATTTCTCTTTCCATCAAATGGAAGCCAAGCATACAATTTTCCCCACTTCATAAATTTGAAGTACCAAAACATTTGCTAAGCTAAACAAAATATAATTCATAACAAGTGTGACTGACAACCAGTGATTTGTTAAACTGGAGTATAAGTCAGTTTCAGGCCGACTAGTTAAACTCTGCCGTGTTATCTCCATTGACTGACAGGTAAGACTGACATGAAATGATGTCATGATGTGTCAAGGATGGGACTGTTAGATATTTTTTGGTATTATCATTTTGTTATTACTTTAGTTCATATTCAGTCTGTGATTTTTAGTTTTAAGTGTTCTCTTCCTTATGTGTGTATAAACTGACCTGGAGGTTACAACTGTCTGTTTATCTTCATGTGAGACAGTTAACTCTGTGTTTTCCAGACCTTAAATTCTTCTTGTGTTAGTTTGACCTAGAGCTGAACTGGGCTCAGACCGTAGATCAGATATCACACCTGGCTGGTTTGTTTAGGTTAGAAGTTTTACGACCTTTGTTGTTCTTCCTGACTGCCCCTTTTGGCTGTTCTGCTTTGACAATAAAACAGGGACTCACGCGGAAGCAGATCAGAACTCTCTGAGAACGGCCTGGAGAGGCGGTGGCGGAGATTTCACCTTTTGCAAAAGTTTGGCCTTAAAATTCATATACGTTGTCTGTGGTTCATTTATTTAGGTTCGAGAAAAATACCCTACAGGACTCTGAAATAATAATTGTATATATATTTTTTTTAATTCAGTAACATTTAAATGCATTTTGACGTGCACAAGTATCTATTTTAACTAAAACATGAGGACAGTTTTCGCTCTGCACATGCATTCTTGCTGTTGTGTAAAAAAGAAGAATCTGCTATGAGCACAAGACTAATTTGACATCTACAAAATCTGAACTAATCTTTAAATGTCCTATCGAAATTAGGCTTATCTGTTTATCGATCTGCCATTTTTATTGCAAACCCAAATTGTAATTACAATACACGCCATTTATATGAGAGGCTACCAAAAGTGCTGCAGGCATTGTAAAGCCTTGCACGCAATGGGAAGCAGACGCTACACTTTTTATATACAGATGCAGTGTCACACCCATGCACACAGCAAAGGCTGTAAACACTCTAATTGGAGTGGTAACAAGCTGCCTGCCAATCAAAATTTCTTCCTTCAGTTTATGTGTCTGTGTTGTTCATTTTGGTCCGAGTCTGCTGCATTTTAATCAGGTAGGACTGACATAAGAGTTTCCTTACTGGTAGATTTGTCTGCCTTCACTCAGTGGAAAAAGAAGGTGACACTAAATGTTGCAATGGAGAATTTAGATTTTAACAATTCATTGACTAAATGCTGCAGCATATAAAGTTTGGTTTAGGTCATTTTGTTATCTGTTATGTAGCTTTCATTTATTGCTTTAAATTCAGATGAGACAGACAGTGTCATTTTTTATTTTTTTTTTTTTTCGGACCTTTTCAATTCCAATTGCTTTTTTCGTTCGTTGCCGTTGCTTGCTTGCTTTAACCATTCCCCTGAGGAGTTGGTTGTTGTTCGTTTTCCCAAGTTGTTTTAAAAAATTGACTCAAAAGAGGTCAAATTGACAAATAATTTTAAATTGATTTGTGTGATAATGTATTGTCAGTTTTCGGTGTCTCATTTTATACCTGAAGTTTACTATACACATTTAATTAAATGTGAGTGTAGAATCAGACTGATAATGACAGAAGAACCTCACTAATAACTTATCCTCCCCAAAACCACTTGATTGAGACATCGAACACAAGAAGCTCTCTCTGTTTAGCAGTTTTCCTTCCAGGAACTCTGATAAACTCATAAAACCCTAAGCACGGGGAAATAACCGTTTGCCTCAGTTAAAATACTAATTTTAACAACCTTCAAAATGGTAGCTTGGCAACAAAAATCAGACTGCATCTTAAATTAAAAAAGCTTTTTTTGCTCATGTCTTTGTGATATTCTGTGAGTTAATTGATGTAATAACATGTGTAAGCTCAGCCTCAATGTGTCATGGTACCACAGAGCTGCTCAGATGAGGCAGAAAATTAGAGATTAGCTACTCGAACTTAAAAACGATACGTCTGTCTTTAAGTCCTTAAGGTGACGGGGTGATTGCATCGGCGCTGTGGGTAACCAGCAGCCTTCAAAGGCAGAGCAGTTGCTCTCCATTGTTCCTTAGTCTGTCTCATTCCATCTTTTTATGTATTTCCGAGTCCAAAACAGGTTTGTCAGCATTTCACCCAAGCAAAATGATTTGTTGACGCACTGGCCTGAGTGTTGCCCCTCCTATATAGTGAACTGCTGTGCTTAAGCAAAGTAACATTTCACTGTTACATTTTCACTGTTACATTGTAACAGAGAAGCTATCACAATCATCATCAGAGTGATGATTGTGAACCCCACAATCATCACTGTGGTAATTAAAAGTAATTTGTGTCCAGATCACTGACACTCATTCTAAAAGAAAAAAAAAAATGCTGTAAGTTGATATTTTATTGCAGTAGCATTATTGTGTGAGGATTGAGACAAAGAACATTTCTGTATGTTTTTAAATGTTTGTGCATCAATAAATTATTTTGAAGGGAAATAGTGAGTAGGTATTAGTGTTCTGCATCTCAAAGTCTGAGTAAAGAAACAAATTAAAAGCAGGAGCCAGGAAGAATTTCAACAAAGTAATCATTTTATATAAGTCGTTCCAAGTTTGATTTATTATGTTAACACTAAAACTGCACAAGTCAATGTTACTCAATAACTTAATTTAATGATCACTAAACTATTTTGAAGTAACAAGTTTGGAGATATTTCTTAAGGATAACTAGGTCTGATAGTGTAGGTCCACTCCCTGGGTAACACTGGTGTCCCGCAACAAGGCATACAATACCTGATAGGAGGTTTTCTTTCCATACAGCAATTCCTGAGGAGATGAACTCAGTAATAGGTGTCTGTCTCATCTGGGGACAATTTTGAGCCATCAGAACATCACCAACCCTGATGTGTGTGGATAGTTAGCAGTTGGGGAACAACTGGTGCCTTGCTAAGTGTCAAGACTATTCCTGAAGAGAGTGACGTTATGCAGGAGGAAGAAGAAGAAAGGTTTTGCAGGGTGAGACAGACTTCGGTCTCAGTTCTTTAGCAGTAACAGTGGGAGGCATTGTCCAAGTGCAGAGGGGGAGAAACTCCAGCAGAAATGGCGCACACTTATTTGTGACTGCACTTTCTTCCAGCTTTCTATAGTTAATGGAGAAACTAACCCAATATTTAAAAAAAAAAAAACTGAGGTTGTTGTTAATATGCTATATAAGTAAACATTGAATTGAATAAACATTTCTTCTTTTTTCCTTGCAATTATGACAATAAGTCACATGCATCTGGTGTTCCGTAGATTCTGTGATTTAAAAAGCCTGAGTAGCTGAGCTGTTTTCTTTTTTACTTCAGGATATATTTTCCATTTTATTATGTATTGATCAGATAAGTCAAACTAGTCTGTTACATCATATTCAGCGAATGAAACTTGGCAGTAATTGGTAGCCCTTCGTCTAAGGCATTGCATCATTTGAAATAATAAGATAAGACAATAGATAAAAGGATAAAATATCAGGTTAGATCTCGATGAAAAGCGAAATCAAATGGATAATTGGTCATCTGTTCTCTTCTTTGAGCTTGTATTTTTAGTCTTAGCAGAGCCAGACAATGATGTTAGACTGCAGCATAGAAGAGCTTTTTCAGACCACGTCACAGGAGCAGTGTGAAGAAACTAATCCAATTTCATTTGAACATATTGTAGTTTGTTAATCTCAAAATAAAATATGAAATAATAATAATATTAAAATAATAATAATGCTTAATAACTCAAAATAAGTTATTAAGCAGCTCAGTGGGTTCAATTGTACATGGTATAGAACCAACTTATAACTGTAATAACAATTCATTTTCAGAAATATATAACCAAATTGTACCTAATCATTCCAGTCCTATAGACAGGTTAGAAATGTGATTACACCCCAATCTGGTTTAATCATGACAAAAGGCAGTCACATTTACTTTACAATGCCAAACAAGTCTGTTTAATTGAATTGACTTGTTGACTAGTTGATAAGTACTTTCTATAGTGAGGATTATCTTACTTTCAGTTAAAGTTAGCAGTCACTTAATTAGTGTCATTTAGAGTGAAAGGTGTGTATGCACAGAGCCAGTAGCTATTTATGGAATAAAAAAGAGCCTATATGTAGCCGCTGCTGTAGCTCTTCAACATCTTTCACCAGTAAAACGTCAGGAAACAAAGAGAAGGCTGTACTGTCTATGAAGAGAGAATAAGAGGTTGATGACAGCAGATGGCCTCCTCCAAGAAGGTGATATGTTAAACATGGAAAACTGGCTTCAACAGAGAGAGAATAAGTAATTGCAGCAACGCTTGCTAAAAATACATAAATGGAGAGTGAACATTTATGTGTCATGATCCGTGTTTTTTCTGTTCAGTTATTTTGGGGGTTTCTGTGTTTAGTCCTGTTTCCCTGAGTCTCTGTGTTGTCCTGTCAGCCCTTGATTGTTCACAGGTGTGTCTTGTTCCCTTGATTACCCCTGTGTGTATTTAAGTCCACCTGTTGTCCTGTCTCTTGTCGGATCCTTGTCAAACGTATGTCATTTATCTGCCTGCCATCACAGTAGAACTGTAAAGTCCTGTGTTGGTTTAGCTCTCTTTTTCAGTCCTTAGTTTTTCAGTTGCTACCGGTAATTAGCTGTGTGCTAGCTCTCTGCCGTGCTGCCTGTTCTGGATTGTTGAGCTTTCTTCATTAAATCCATCATCAACTTTATCACAACCTGAGTCTCTGCGTCTCTCCTAACCACCTCGCAACCACCACACCTGACATGTATGTATTTTTGTACAATCTTGTGGGATTTAGAACAGTGAAATATGAAACCGGTTTCATACAGTTCAGTTGTGCTAAGCGCATTCTAATTTGGCAATTTATAATATAATCCATTTATTATTAAAATCAAACTAAAACCAGTTAAGCCAAGTGAGGGGGAAATAAAGCAATAGGGAGAAAGATGTTTGGTCCACTTCCTAATAGAACCTCATTTAGAAGTTTTATGGGATGTGTCCTTAAAGGAAACCTATTATGCAATATTTAGTTTTTGCAGGTTTTTGTACCTTCATTTGGGTCTTTGGTGTTTCTAAAAATAGCCCAAGCACTTAAAAAAGACATCCAGATATTTTCTGGCAATAAGTTCATGTTTTTGGGTGTCTGGAAAACTAGCCGTTTCAAAAACCTCCTGATTATTAAGTCACAATCAGGTAACCGTATAAATGTTAGGGAATGTGGCCAGCAGCAATATTTGGATTTAAAGTAGCTAGAGGCCCAAAAACAGCTCAAAATAAGTGGAATCTCAGTATCTGAGAATGGTTTTGTGCAAACATATTTTCATAAGGATTATTAGACTTACTTTGTCACTGCTGCTGGATCTGTGACTAAAAGCTATGGTTTTAGTTGTCTATTTTTACACAAAGTTTTTATGCAAATAGCTTAACGATGTCCATGAGCTTTTTGTGTGGTGGTTCCTTTGTTTAAGAATTGTCATGTCTGTTTTGTAAGTTTAAATAGACCATAAGGAATTAGATATGCATTTCTGTTTTCAACCAGTTTTCTTTCCAGAGCTATGCAATAGAAGAATGAAGGCTTTTCTGCTCTTTTATTCCTAATCTTTAAAGTGAGGGGCTGACTGGGATATTGGCTGATAACAACATGGGAGATGCTTGTTGCAGTGGTCGATTGTCAGGATATCAATACGACATAATGATAGCATAATCATAGCCACATGTTACAACAGCTTTTCTTGAAGCCTATTAATATGTATATTCACACACATGGCAGGAAAGACAGGTGTAATATCAGATTACCACCCTTTTTTTTACCATCCTCATCTGCCTGTCCTCCTAATCTTATCTCTTCTCCGCTGACATTTCTTTTTTCTCTTTTATTTACTTTGAGTTTCACACATTCAGAAAAGACGACGTTGCTCTTTGAAACAACCCCGATTCTAAAAAGAGTTGATCATATTTCTGGCTCTGTCTGCATTGTATTTTATAAAAAGTCTACCATGCTATCACATGTGAAAACATCCTTTGTGACATCTTAGGAAACAAACAATCTGGACTTTCTAGGCAAACAAACTAGAGTTTGATTAAAGCGACTAACAGGGCTGGTCTGAATGCTCTCTCAAGTTTACAAACTGGAATAATGGATAATGAACTGTAGATCTGAACTGAATCAACTATGTATTTCAAAATTTAAATGGGTTATTTTTGTTTTGTAAAGTGCCTTAAGATGACATTTGTCTTGAATTCTTGCTAAATAAAAGTTCATTACAAAATACAAACACGCAGCACAATTTCCCTACATGTGCTGACTAAAAAAAAGACAGTTTATTCAAAACCAACCATTGAGTTCTTGTTTGTGTAAACCTTCAGCGTCAAAATTCAGCCTGCTTTACCACTGGTGTAAAGCTGCTAACATTACTAAAGAACAGGAAAGAAATGAGCCGAGTCTGACAGGGAAAAGAAACCTCATGCATGATTTAAAAACTAATCATATAAAAGTTAACATCTTTTTTTATTTAAAAGTCTGGAGACTTTTCTTTCAAAGTTCTAAGAAATTTCAAAGACCATGCGAAGGGATAAAAGTTGTGTGATGATTTGAGATTGTTATGCAGACTGAAGACTGCAGATATTCACACTGATCTTCTGACAGAAAGATCAGACTGAGCCCAGATACCAAATAAGAGATAACAGCTTTGCGATACATACACATCCACACATGTTCAGTGCACTGTGATTACTTTTCAGCTTCAGGAAGTAACATCTCCATCAGGGCCCATCTATGACTAATATCAGTTTTGATAGGATGGCCAGATTATGCTAGATTGAAGCATTTTGATGTAGCAGTCTTCCAACAAGACACTAATGACTTAGGAAAACTTTCACTACTCTGCTTTTTTTCATAGACTTTGAGGAATTTTAGACTTGACATGTTAATTCTCTACAATAATGTAATTTACTGGATATAGAAAAAGTTAATCTGAGCAAAAACGATCTACCTTAATCAAAAGCATACAGAGCCATTCTATTTGGCAGCATTTCCAATTCGTTTCCAGCAAAAATAAACAGCCTTTATCCTTTTCCATATTTTCTGACCTGCTATTAAAAAAACAAAAACAAAGAAAAAAAAACAACTAAGTTCCTGTCCAAACCATTGCAGTCTGGCATTATTATTTTGATTTCTTGTTATTGTTTCTTTGTTTCACTCAGCATACGTGAACCATTTGAATATATCCTGATATGTAAACTGTTTGCATCTCTAAAGTTCAAAAAGTTGGGAACTATTCCATAAATATTTATCTAAACCTTTTTTTTTTTTCAGAGGGTAACATCAAAATGAAAAACATTATCAAACTAGAACTTTTTAAAATAATGAAAGAAATTTTTAGAAGGAAAATAACAAAACACACTGACCTGAAGTTCATTCACTGAAGCACCTTCTTCCACTATTTTTCCTTTTTACATTTTCCAGGATAATGAGACAATTAAGTTTTATAAATATCTCGGGAGGCAGTGGGATGGCCAGCATTTTTCCAGATTGAGGTGCCACTAAAATAACCTAAGTTGCAAAGGATGTATGTCATTGATGCAACACTTTCAATATCTAACTTTCACATTCAGTGTTTTAAAATCAATTATATTCCTACATAATTTTTGCAACAGTGATTTATGAACAATAAATCTCAGTAAATTATTATTTGGTACTTATTGAATAGCCATTAGTAGCTTTAAAAAAATGTAAATAGGTGGTTGCTTGGGTATTTGATTCAAATCTCCAAAGGCCTTCAATGTGCAGCTGGTATATTCTTTGCATGTATCCATGGGTTTTCTCTCTGGTACTTTGGCTTTGACTCACAGCCCTAAGACAGTGATGTGAGGTCACTAATGATTCTAATTAGCCCTAATTTGTGTGCGTGTGAGGACACAAGTTTCTAGTGACTCATGCAGATTTCTTTTTTTCAATCTTTTGCCCACTGACTACTGGGAAAGTATCCAGCCATAATCACCCTGAATGTAACAAAATGGTTTTGAGGGAAGGCTTTAATGTCATTTTTATAGCCTACAAGTTGGAAATTGTAGATGTTTAGTTTATCTTTGGGACTTTTTGAGTTTTTTGAACGTCTTCAAAAATGTTGATTTCACAATCAGAGTTCCATTGACTGCTATGGTTTCCAGATAAGAAACTGCTGACTTAGCCATCCCACATGTCCATTTAAGAGAAGAATGGAAGTGGTGTGCATAGCTAATGCGTGTGTGATTGATTTCATGTCTGGTAAAGAGATTTTCTTCTTTAGGTTTTAAAAGTAGAGATTCTTTTTTTTTTCTTGTATATATGATGTACCAAAACTTGGCACTTGGTGTGGGTGTTTTCTATTCCCAGATATCTTATTAATTCAAGTATCTGAAGCATTTTAAATTACTTGACAGCCATTAAGTATCTCTTAGAAGTTTAAATCCTTGTTGTTTCAGGATATTAGTCTCCCAGGAGGCTCCTGTCATGAAATTAAAACTTGTAAATTTTAACAACAGAATTGAAACCAGTAACACTGCTACAGCGTCGGCCTATCCCAGACACAAACTTGATCCACTTTGGGGTGATAGGAGAAGGGGGAAGATGGAGGCCAACTCTGGACAAGATTAAAATCTGCAGTTATAGTTCTACTGTTTGCACCCTGAAACTGAGTTGTAATCATTTCAAAGTCGAAAGAAGTTTATAACATTCATAGATATTAAATAATTAAACCCTGGAAGACTTGTACTAATTGAGCAATAAGCTCACACACGCACACGCATTCATACAACATGAGTAGGTCACTTTTTAATCAGTTAACAATCCAGGGGGATTGCAGTTGATTTAATTTGTAAATTGAAACATAAGCCAATGAAAGATTTAGTTTTTGGCTAACAGATGTCTGTTTTGCAATGCTGTTAGTGTAGCTGTTCTTAGTATGTTGACTTGAAGCAACAATGGTCTAGGTTCAAATCCCAGCCTAATTCTATCCTGATAGATGCAATGGAAATGCAGGAGGGCAAAGTGGGCCTCATAAAACTACCCTGAATGGTGGATGTTGTGAAAACATTTAAATTTCTTGATTAAGTCTTCTACTTGTATTTAGATTTTCTCCTTGCAGTTTTTCCATTTTCCTGACTACTATTTTGGTCTAACTAAATTACTGTAAGACTCAAAAGATAAACACAATCCAGCATATTTCAGAACTCCAGCTCAGGAAGGTCAGAATTACAACCAAAAGATAATGTTGTTCATATATATATAAACCTCAACCTGTGGCTTTAAAATCAAAGAGAAACTCAAATATAATAAAATATTTAAATTAATATCAAACCCATAAATGCCATATTTACTATGTGTGGTCTTTTAGACGGTGTGAGTCATGGAATCAGGTGGTGCATTTAAAGTCTACAGCAGGACATTTGGCATTTATCTACAAGGCTTTTCTGCTGTTCATTCACACACATACACATTTAGATCTTGCCAGCCCCCTGGTATTTTCTGTCAAACGTGGACAAACAGCACACGCTTCGACAAGGCTTCGCCCCAATTACTGTCGGCACTTCTGAACATGCAAATCTGAAAAAGAAAAAAAAAAGGTTCCTTCGTGCTTTCCCACAGCAGTTCCTTCATCTTTAAAAATTTGGGCTGTGAAAGGACAGTAACTTTGTGTGTTAATTAGTTGAACTAAACTTGATGAGATCTTGCGGTGTGTATCCAACCTAAGATAAAAACTAAGGGAGAGCTGGGACTTCAGTTATCTCTCACTGTGAGCCGTCCTCATTAAAACACATCTGATGGTTAGGCTGCAGAAACCTACACAGAAAACACTGCAAGGTGCTCCTATTATAAATACAGAGTTCTGGTGATTACAAACTACTGCCCTCATCACCTCACTCCCTATGCTTAGTAAGTAGGTTGTTTCTTAATGGCATGCCTTTGTACAGTTTATTGGTAAAATAGAGAGTTGTTTGCCTGGTAAGTATTTTTTTTCCAGTGCCTCTTTTGTTTATTCTGAGTTGGAATGAAAGACAAAAACACCTGGTAGCCTGGCTGGTTTAGACAGTAAATGATATTAGTCTCATTTTAGAACCATGTTAGCATCAGCCCACTATGACAGGAGAGTCACTGTGATGTGTGACAGACGTCATGCAGAGGGCCACTGGCATAGAAGGGCAAAGAGGAGGTGTGGAATGGTATAAAAACAGAAATGGAACAATGTCGACCCCTCACCATTATATCTTCGGTTACTATGGAGACGCTGCAGAGGAGCCCCATTTTACTCAACCACTGGCTGCTGCCAGAGTTCATCTGTTTTGTAGGGAAATTTTAAATTAAAACATGGAAATATGCACTTTTTTTTTACATAACCAGAAGTAACACATAAGAAGAGAAATATGTTAGTTATAATCTGAATAAATTATGGTGTGGCTCTGGTTATTATGCCATAAAATTGCATTATGGGGAACGAGAGATGAAACGCATTCAAAATAGATAGACATACGATGACATTCTTATGTAAAAAACAAAAAATGTCAAGATTCTTTAATTATGGTCTTAACTAGAAAAAATAAGAAAAAAAAGAATCATTGTGGTAATCAATAATAAGACATATGTTCATAAACTGGTAGGAAACCCAGCAAACATTGGTTGATTTTAAAGTCATGCCTCTGGTAAAAAAAAAAATAGTCAAGAGTCAGAGGCTAAAAATTGAAGAGACATTTTCAGAAATGGCTTTATATGCAGACTATCAACAATGGTGGAGAAAATGTTTCATCACGAGAAAACAGAAGCTACTGCATCAATTAAGCAAGGCAATCGTTCAATGCAATGTGGTGATTAAAGGAGAAAGTTGTACAGAACGAGAGTCCACCACTGAAATAATTAAAAACATCTATTGATTTCATTTAGATGGGTGTTTTTAAGTTTAGCCCGTCCTTGGTATGTCGAAATTCTGATTTCTTTAGCCACTAGTTCCCATCCAAATACGGCCTAATCAACGTTCATATAATTGGCTATCTCAGAGGTGTTCAAATCTGAAGTAATTATCCCACTTGTAGGTATATTTTTTATACAGTGCAGATCGAGAGCATTCACAGTATTTCCCGACTTCTTCATCTACGTGTTTTTGAAATCCTTTGGCCCTGTAAAAACAAAACGCTTATTTAAAAAGGCTCCCAAATTATATGAAACTGATGTCCATTAAGAATAGACTTCTGGTCACAACTGCATATTCAAGGACGAGCTATTACTGTCCAGAACTGAAGACGTTTTTAAAGATGATTGTTGCAAAATATGACACTGACTGACATTCACATTCACACAACCTCATGGTCAATAACTTTTCATGGATGTTATTTGTCTATTAGCAAGGACAAATGGGTGCAGTGGGCAGAATTTTGAAATGTCTCAGTTGAAGGTTGGAGATTTATGGAGAGAATAGTTCAGCCTTCAATTCTGTTTAAAGTGTCATTTCTTTGTGCCTTTCAAGGATGTTTTTATAAACAATCCCCAAGATTTCTAATATCTCGGGTTAACCTAAGACCTTAGACAGTTAAAAATAAAACTACTACTGAATCGATCTACTAGCTGCTAACAACACTGGGGATTATGTATTTGCTCTTTGTATCCGTTTTAGCTTTGTCTCCCTCACCACACATACAACCACGTTCCCCCTGTAAGACTTTTTAATAATTTGCAAATGATGTTGACATAAGTCTGTCTTAATGAATGAATTCAGCAACACAACTGATTATTTTTGAAATGCATAATTATGCTAATAATTATACAGTGTTATCAACTCTGATGCCTCCTGTTTTATTCAAACTCCCTTGAGGTAAACTTTAAAACATGTTCAAATGCAAAGGTTACTGTTTAATTCACAAGGAAAATAATCACTCATCAAGGTGTTGTGGACTGTTTATTCCTCTTCACACTGCCACGCTTTCCTGTGGCTGGCAAGCTTATTCAACTCAAAAAAAAAAAAAAAAAAACACTGCCACGCTTTCCTGTGGCTGGCAAGCTTATTCAACTCCAAAAAAAAACAAAAAAAACAACCATGAATCATATTGTAATATTAGAATCTGTTTTTGAAAGTGATGCCTTACATGCCATATTTTTCCAGAGCTACAGCTCACAGGATGATTTGTTCGTTCTCCTCCATCCGTCTTGCATTTCTTTTTCTGGCTTTGATGGTGCAGCCGTGATTTTATAGCAGTCAGTCCACCTTTCTGCTTCCATTAGCAGAGATATATTTTACCGTCCCTTTCATTATACCACAGTCATTCTTACTCTATATGAGTCATGTTTCCCATAAGGACAAAAAACAGGAAGGCTAAAAGAAATGGGTTGTAAAGGTGGGGATGAGACTAAAAAACGCACAAATAAAACAGGCCATAAATGTGCAGAGATGATCTTTTAAACTCTCCCTGATGAGAAAATGGGTTTGCAGAGAGGAAGAGAGGATATGGGATATGAAATATGAACTGAACACCACAACCAAAGAGAAATACAGGATAAAATGGGAAGACTAGCTAAAAGAAGAATAAGTGATTGACAAATTGATTCGTAGCTGTTTTTCTTAAAAAGAACGAGGAACATGAACAATCTACAATTATATGAAAGATTTTCTGTTTAGGTTTTATCATTATTATTTTTCTTATTTTAGTTCATGTTTTTAGATGATGGCATTTTTAGTGTTTACTCAGATTCTGTTCAGTTATTGTCATCCCTGTTTGGTTCCTGTTGCAGTCTAGCTGCTTGTTTATGTGTCTCCAGTCATCAGAGCCTCTTTTTAAAAGCAGGTCTCAGGCTACGTTTAAACAAGACCTCTGCTTGGAAACTGCCTGTAGTTTTGGATATTAACTGGGATTAAGTTCCATGTTCCGATGGCACGGCTGAGGCCCCTTGAGTCAGCTGTAACTGTCAAAAGCTGAACATGCTGAAGTCTCAGCACCATGTAGCGCCTTGACATGAGTAGATCCAAGGTATCTTGGCGGACTCATCTAAGCATGGACCTTTTCTCCAAACATTATGCAAAAAAATGGCAAAGTTGTGTAAACGTAGCCTTAAAGCTTCATTATGGATTTCTGAGAAAACCGTCTGAATAAACACACTTTACAGGCCCCTAACTTCTACCATCGTTACTCCAGAGCTCCACCAACACTGCATAGCCTGGCTAGACCTTGATGAACCGTTAGCTTTCCTGTAACGTTAGGTTTTTCTCTCCCATTAGCACAGCTGCACCATGTGGAGGAAGGGCCTTACTGACAGTGCTATGCCATTCCTCCTGGCTCTGGTTGGAGTGGTGTATTTCTGCAAATGGCAGCAGGAGCACTGGGAGGAGCCATTGCTTGATTTTCTTTCTCACAGACAGATTACAAAACTTGACTACAGACAAGCTCTTGATGAGCAAATCATGTATAATGATTGTTACATAAAACCTAATAAAAATGTGTCTTAGTAAGCCTAGTACTCAGTCACTGTGGGCTAAGTGTGTGAGTGTGTGTCTGTCTTTCTGTCCTCCGTTTTCGGTATACGTATACCTTGTGTAAAAGTTAATCACCACAGCTTGTGGTTGAAAAGGTCAGTGCTTGCTATTGTGTTATATCCGAGCTGCAGTAATGCCTTCCTTGTTCTGATAGTAATTGCAAAATAAAAAGCCTAGAGTTGCTTGCTCCTCATGTTAATTTCATTACATATTTCTAAATGATCAGTACCTCCATCCAATTTTTATGCTGCTCAGCAAGGGGCAAAATTGTTTTCTTTTGGCCTTAGGGAACAATTAAAACCTTTGGTGAAACATGTATATAAATAATCTACACTAAGCAGCCATTTTATCTCACTTCTGTTGGTTTAGACTCATTTTTGCCTTCATAACTGCCTAAATGTTTAATGGTACAGCATAATCAAGGTATTAACAACATTCCTCAGAGATTTTGGTCCATAATGAAATTATTGCATGATGGAGTTGTTGTGGATTAGCTGCATATTTATAATGTAAATCTTTTATTACACCACATCCTGGAACTGCTCTGGATTAACATTTGGTGACTGCGGAGACCATTGAAGTACAATATATATCATCACATTCAAGAAGTCAGTTTGTGATGTTCGGAGCTTTGTAACATGATGCATTATGTTGTTAAAAAAAAAACCCGTTTGAATGTGCGTACACTTTGCTTATAAAGGAACAGACAGCAAACATACTGAGATCATGCTGAGGCATTTAAAATATGCTCATTTGGTGCTAAGGGACTCAAAGGGTCAAATAGCAGCTGGACCACAATTGCCTGTCTAATATCGTAGCTGTTTTATTTTGTTTTCTTGTAATATCACACAAGAAATGATCATGTTTGAGGTGCTGTTTAAAATACACCCAAAGGTTTACCTCAATTTAATTTATATGTTGTGACAGAACCATCAGAAGCTCACAAAACAGTGACATGTATTACGGTGGGCTTCATTGTTAGTTTAAAACCATTGTAGTCTGGAGTGCATTTAACTTCTGATTCTATAGTAAACGTTTACTTCCACTCACTATGAGACAGCTATGAAAAAAGGAGGCCATGTGACACTTTGTACAGTGAATCTAAACTTTTGATTTATGTATATCATCAGTGCTAATTTATAAGTGTGTCTTGATTTATTGCTTTAATAACACCTTCTCAGTAGGGGTGGATGTTTATTATGTAGTTGGTTGTTGCCGTTTATTGTGATTTCTTATCATGATTCAAAGTTTTATTTTTCTGCATCGAATTAATGCTACCCGTCCTCCAACACTGACTGGGATTGTTACTTTTACTATTTTCCTCACTGTTAGTACAATAATAATGTCAACAAAAATATAAATATATTTGAAAACATGATTAAATGCATGTTTAATGCATTTAAACATGCATTAAACATGCATGTTTATGCACATAAAGAAGTGTGTACAAATCACACTTCTTTATAACTGGAGGCCTCTAGAAGAATAATATAAGTGGCATGGCATAAGTAGCAGTGTTTGTGTTTTGGGGCTAGTTTCAAACAAACAGTTAAACATGCATGTTTATGCACATAAAGAAGTGTGTACAAATCACACTTCTTTATGACTGGAGGCCTCTAGAAGAATAATATAAGTGGCATGGCATAAGTAGCAGTGTTTGTGTTTTGGGGCTAGTTTCAAACAAACAGTTATCTGAACAAAAGTATTAAATAGTCCTGATTGCCATTTTATTGTTACTACAATAGTACTACAAAATAGTGGGCGCATCACGTTTCATTTTTCAAAATATCCCATGGTTGGGGTATTTTACCTCTCTTGTTGGATATTTGAATTCCCCTCATGGGAAGTGAATAAATTCTATTCTATGTATCCCCAAAATTTCATTTGACTTTGCTTTTCAAAGCAAATCAAATATAAACTTTTTTGTTAAGTTTGATTTGCATTCTTTTTGTCAAAATCAGCCATCTATCTGGACTTAATCCATTTATTTTTATTCGTATAATAGTCATATCTCTTTGCCTACGAGCCACTTGAAATTTGGCTGCACCGCACACAGCAGTAGATGACAGTTTACCACCAGTATGCCTCTCACAGTGCTAATAAAACTGGCATTAACAACCTGCAGATAAAAAGAGACAAGGCTGATCAATCTTACCTACCTGAAGGACATCTGGTAGCTCCACTCTCAGCCCTGCTGTGTGGCGATGTTCTGCATGGAGCAATTTAAAAGTAATAAACTAGTCTAATTTTCTCAGGAAGCTGTTCCTGTCAAAAAATGTAGACTGCTACAGCCTCCAGGAATGTCAGTGTAGAACCATCAGTTCACACCGGGTAGCTAGCTAACATGGTAGTATTTACTATTCAGGTATGTACTCAATCTTGCTCTCAGAAGAATTGCATTAAAACATTCTAAAGAATGGAGTAAACAATTTGCCAGTATTAAAAACTAGTGGTCCTTGTTTTAAAATTGTAATACATTGCAACATGTAATTCATAAATTACCTGTCTTCACCTGTCAATAAGCAACCAGCCTCCACTAAGTCAACTGAATTATTATTTTACTAATTTACTGACTTTTAAAACTACTCTATAAAAATATTTTTACTTTCTTGATGTTTAACCAGTTTTAAAGCAAAAGGTGCGTGAGTTATCTTACCCCTTCAGTTATGTTGGATTCACTCCTCCCATTCCACTAGGGGGCTCTGTAGTTGCTTTGCATGGGTACGTGAGTTGACGTGGAGAGGACGAAAACTAACGGCGGACCAGTAGTGCGCTCAGGTTGCCGTTAGCTTAAACTAACCACCTGAACTTGCCATAAAATCATATCTTACTGATGTTCATGAAAGTCGCCCAACGTGATGAATTATATTTAAAGCTGCTGTGGGTAGATACGTTTCTAAGCAGGCGCTTGGTGAGTTTGCTAGAGCTAATTAGCCAAATGCTAGCTCTTTTTTGCTGCACTATTTGAATGCCGATGCTTATTATATATTACGAAGTGTTCCAAAAGTAAACTTTGCTTTATAACCGGTTAGTCAAGTCAAGCCTAGCTCCTAAATCTATGTTTAAGTTTGTGTTTATTGAATATTGCAATATTAAATATTGACGTTATTTATTTTTTTATTTTATTTTACAGTTTAACCGGCATGTCCATGTAAAAGCACTCTGCAATGAAATTGACAACAACGGCTATCTTATGTTCATTGTAACAAGTTAATCTATTTATATCTCTACTCTTGGCAATCACTTCAATGTTAAAAATCTATGTTTTCATTTGGTTTTAGGATGGTAGCATGAAATATAAAAGCAAGTTTAACCACAGTTGCAGACTAAAGCTTCTATTTGTCACACATTTATTAACCTCACAAACACTGTAGAAAAACCATACAACTCTCTTCAACTTGGGAAATCCCCTCATACGATAGCTGCTTAACTGTTTGTAAACTGTTGCTGCATCTAGCAATTACCCAGTGTTTTACAACACTGTAATTATATCTTTGCATGCCATTGTACCAAACTAGGCTATAACACACTGAAACACAAAAACAGTGATTAAAGGAAAACAGGAAAAACCAGCCACTCACAGGAGTAATTCATTTTGTTTCCTTTTACTAGAAAATATCCACACACCATAAAAATTACATGTACAAAACTATAGATTTTGAATTGCTTTATGTACACATAGAAAATATAAAGCCCCCCCCCCAGAAAAGTGAGAGGACCACATGAGGGGAGAAGTGAGGACTAGGAATTTATGTTTTTTTTGTTTTCCCTTCTTTGTTGTGGTGTGCATGTTCTAGTGTGGGTCTTTTATGGTTCTCCACCCAGATCCTGGTCTACCACTTGTAACTATATCAGCAGGGAACTGTGCAAACACCAACATGGCCAAATATATGGCGACACTGTGAAACAAAAACTAGTTCAAATAGGTGCACACACAAGGTTAGTATATATCTGATTCGGCCAATAATCTCATTTCGTCTTGTAAAACTATCGTAAATTAGGGAGAAACTCTTACAGAGAAACCTGGAAAATACTGATTATTGGTTTAACAGCAATACATATTCAGAGGTGAAGTTGTTGAGTAAAAATAAAACTGAGATGTGTGTAGCCATCACCAGTGTCGTGTGCACATAAAAGTACCCTGTTGTGATAATGAAGACAAATTGTGCCTGAATGACAGCAGTCACGATGTTAATAACACAGCTTGTAGAGTACTTTATGGTCATACTGCATTTTTTTTTCTTCACGTTAAACCATTTTGTGACATGTAGTGAAGGACACTATGATAAAGTGATATATGATGTCAATAATGACCGATGTGCTCTGGTACCCTGCTACTTAAGATTATTTCCGAATCCTTCATCTGTAATTCTTGGCTCTCAGCAAGTGGCTTTCTATCCGAGGACTGGATCTGAAACAAAGAGAAAGAGAAAGAGAAATTACTGATCATGCACATAAGAATTTCAATTTCATCACAGAAGACACAAATCAAAACCCAGTGATCTTTTATCATCAGTTTGTAATTTTTGATACATGTTAATTATCTAAATAATACAGATACTTTGTCAGTTTTAATGTGTAGTTGTGATTGTTCCTGACCTCAAAAAGAACAAATGAGTAATTTATTTATTTTTTTTTTTTCATTTCTGAAAAGGCATACATGTGTGTCAATATTTTTGTTCAGTGATACAAATAAATCAATTTCAAATTGTAAAGACCACTTCTGGGCTCCTCACAACAGCAAAAAAGCTAACATACAGCCAAACCCGTCTTATATTAAATTTAATGACAAAATTAAATAAAGCTGCTCAAATAAACTGTCATCTACCTGTCCAGAGTAGTTATGTTTTTTTAAAAGTCACACCTTACTCATCTTTAATACTTCAGTGTGGAATTTGTAAAAAACACTTTACAAATCTATGCAACCTTTAATTACTTGGTAAAAATAAGGCGTTGTTGGCAAAGCTCTGAATCCATAAATGTATTTCAAAAACCATGTGAAAAACCAATTTGTTAAACTTTTTTTTTAAACTCTAAGTGAGCGCTGATTTATAGGGGATGTTCATGGAAGTCAGTTTGTTAACCCTTAATCCTCCTTGTTAACCTTGAACAAATCTTGTCTTTTGGTGTGATTATTACTGCAAAGGACACATTCTAACGATTAAAGCTCAAATAGTGATTGGTCCTTCTCTGGAAAACCAAGTGTTATTAAGTAGCTTCACAGTGAGTGGCTGGCAGGAACTGAGTGTAGTCAACCTTGGTGATAATGACTAAAATAATGGCTAAAATAGCATAAACTGACAGAACAGCATCAGGTCTAGCAAGGAATTATGTTTTCTGGTTTGCAATTGGTCAAAAAAAGGGTGTATGTATGGGAGAATATCAGTGAACAAGGTAAAGTTTTTTTTTTTTCCTAAAAAGATTAAAAACACACACGTTTCCAAAACAAATACATGTCGTGACATTTAATTATTGAGTATCTGAGTATTATTGCAAACTTCTTCACATGAAGCCATGAGTTTTGAAACCGTTATTTATTTCAGAGCTTAACCACTTTGAAATTGTCATAATGCAGCATGTCTGTAAATAGCCAGCTATACTCTAGATGGAAACTCTGCTTATTGACTGTCTTCTGCAAAGAATGAGAGATTAATGGTGTTTTAGTCTGTTTTCACTCTTTAATTGCATTCCACACTCCACAGTTGGAGCTGGATGGAGGTTTGTATCCTCATATCACAGCAAACTCTTGCAGGAGGAGCAACTATTCGGTGCCAGGGAACTTCATCTATATATACAGACCAATTTTCACATGACACGATGGTAATTTACTTAAAAAAAGGTTTATTATCGATAAAAAAAAAATAAAAAAAAACTATTTGAGAACTCTAATTCTAAACACACCTTATACTATTGAAAGCTAAAACACTTAAAGCTTAAAGACAATGCTGTCTAAATCAGGCCCCTGCAGAAAATTGATTACATTACATGTACAGAGACACTGATTTATACGCCAAATTATGAAGGCATTTTTTTCTAAGTCTTTGCATGCTGCCATGTATTCTTCTTCTTTGTTTTTTCTTTTTGTTTTTTTGCATTTTTATGTTGATCCTGCACAAAACATCAGGCAGTTCCAATTTGGTCTGAGTGATGAGAGGTATTTAAAGCTTTTGTGCCGAAGCAGAGAAAAGGTTGCAAGGATCATATTTCAACTAATGCTGAGCTGTCCAAATTTTCAGCATTCAATTATGTCTTCGTTTTTGCAGAGGTTAATGCTGTTCTGACTCTTTCCCTTCATTACATACATGCTTCTCTGGCTTCCAAATTCAGTTTATCAGTAAATGTCAACTAGTTTCGGTATTGATAATGTTCTTGGATGTTATTAAAATAATTGTGGCTTCCTCGTCATAATCTCAGGCTCCTAGTGCAAATTAATGATAATGTAGCTGTTCTGAGCCAACTCAACCATCTAAACCCCACCTCTGTAGTGATTGAGAAAAACGCTATGTCTGGGATGCCATCGACTACTTTGAGATTAAATTTGTGTTAATCTAATAGGCTTATTTATGTAACGCGATAGCAACTGCTCAAGCTACATACTTTGTTTTGCTGTGTTGGAGCTGCATTTTTCAAGTAACTGGCTCAGATATAACAAAACATGCCTTTTTGCTCCAGTTTCTGGCACCACACCCGTTGATCAGAGAAAGTCAAATAAAGTCAAGATGAATGTGACTGCACTCGTAAACTGAAACCAGGTAGGATGAAACCCCACTGCTTTGTGCTACATCTGACCACAAAAGAAGAAATATCGGTGCCGGTTTAATCCAGGAATGAGAATATTCAATGTTGTTGCTACAGTTTAAGGACAACTTTTCCTTGTCATCATTGGTAAGCAAACAATTTTAATTGTTAACACCGTCAATTATATCTTAATGCGGTTATAAATCGAAAGCTATTTTACAAAATAAAAATTAAATTTCACAAATACATAGCTAAGAAAATACTGGTCAGAGTTTTAAGATATATAAAAAAGTTGCATTCACAATTTACAAAGAAATTATTCAATTTTACCATGAATTAAATATTCCATAATCAATCCATGTGCAATCAAAACTAAAACGATTCTTATGACGGGGTTGCATCTTATTATAAATCACTCAAAGGGTTAATACCCAGAAAACTGTCTGCTATCGTTCAAACCCACATTACATCGCCACCTCATCAACAGATTGGAACATAAAAACTGTATCTATCTGCATATCTGTTTATCTGAGCTGGCAAGATCTTTTTTAGACATTTAGGAGGAAAGAGGGTCACAAAATAAACGCTTTCAAAAATAAACATGCCATGTGTGCATCCATTGTCATCTATTATTCATAGTACCATGTTTTCTCTCAGAGGAACCAAAGGCACCTCACAGCACAATACAGCTGAAGCTCGATACACACTGAGCAATTCGCCACGCATCCCACTCACTGTTCTCCTTCTGTTTCCCCCTCTGTTCCTATTTCTTCCACCTCTCCTCCTCATCTTCTCTTGCCTGTCATCTTTGAACTTCTTCTCTTCATATCCCACCTCCTTCCATTTTAGTCCTTACCTTTCCTATCTAAATGCTGAAAAAACTATTATTTTTTGTTTCTCGTAATTCATGCTGATTGGGATACACAACACAAGCATGGCCATTGCCTTCCTGCTCGGTTCTCATCTCCCTCCGTCTGGAATTTCTCCCATTGAGCTTGATTTCTGTGGCTGTAATAGAAGGAGGACTTATGAGTGATGATGTCGAGTTTCTGCAATGTTTTAGATTTGTAGTCTGCTGTGGTTGTACTTTGGCAATGCCGGCAGAGGAAATTACTTCTAGCCATTATTCCAAATATTGAATTAACATCGACATCCATCTTGTTCAACTCGGCACTTCTTTTTTCATAATGAAATATGGTTATTTAAGCTACACACAAGTTCCATTAAGCTTCAAAGTGTCAAACTGGCATATTAAATACGCCACAGCCAAACATTAGGAATTGAGAAAATTGGGTAAAATTTTAAACTTAAGCAGAATCCATGCCTCCAGGAAGGAATTATTTCTCAATATCCGAGTATCCAGATCCTCTATACGAAACAAAGTATAGAACATGGGGAAGGTTTTTACCAGTCTAATACACCTTTTAACCTTTAACTATTATACTTACAAATAGCTTTGTAGCAATATGCCTGTTCTCATATGATTAATAAAAAAAAAATCAGTAGTTTTAAACACAGTAGATACAAATTTTAGGTTTACAACTTGGCAATCATACTGAACAAGAATCCTCTTTTTGAATTATCTCCCTGTTACTGTTCCCTATGCACATATTTCCATTAGAGTAATTTTAGAAAACAGAGTTCAGTTCAATGCCAGGTCTATTGTTGCTGGCTGAGGTATGGCCTAGTCAGAACAACTGCAATGAACAGAAACAAATACATGGAATCACAGGTGCTGGAGCATGTTTGGTCTGTCATTTTACTAGGAACGAAAAAGGATATGACCCAACAATGTGTATATTAAAGTCAAACAATCTGGTTTTTCAAAGTAAGATTTTTTTAAATCATTGTTTTAATTAAATACCTGCACAAGTGTCATTGTGCTCAAAGAAATTTTGTAATAATCTACCACCATTCGAACAAAGATATGAGTGTTCAGACTCCATCTGCTCTTTATGCTACTTTTACTTGCTGATCATTTCTCAGATTTCAGACCTTGACACTTCCCTTTCGTTTTACATTTAATTTCTGCTCTTCACACGGACGCAAATGATTGATTTCTGACTCTACATCCATCATCCCCTGATTTGATTCAGGATTGATTGATTTTTGACTGCTAACTCATTTATAACCACTCAGTAAGAAAGTCGACTGAAATGAATGTACCCCATATGTCACTGAAGTTGATACAAAGTGTCATTTCTAACATGAGTGTGTTTGACAGCAATCTCAAGCACTTTTCATACAAATGCACTAATATGTGCCCGTCCACATCCAGTCGTGTCTACGCCACATCAGTGACCAGATGGGACATGCATCTTAAAGTGAAGTCACACAGCACGGTCCATTAATTTGTATGGCTGCACTGAGATCTCGCTCTTGCATTTTATCTTTAAATACAGCAAAGTGGCAGCAGGGGAGCGGCACTTGCATCTGTACAATGGTCACAGATGGCTGCTGTCAAAAGAAAAAAAAAACATGGGCCTGCTTACACTTCATTAGTTAAGTGATAATCAGATCATTCCTTTTTTTGTGATGGGAAGCTTAAAGACAAAATGATTGCAAATAAGCACATTTAAACAAGTGGACTAACTTTAAACGGCAAGATCAAAATATCATGCAAACTGCAGCAGCAGCGGCACGTGAGTGTAGTCTGTAACCCAGCCAGAAACAGAACAGGAAGCCCCTGTTCATTTGCCAAAATTAGCTTGCATAAATTCAACTTTGGAGAACGGATGCTTGACTTCAGTCAGAAGGGATAAACACCTCCTAATGGAATGAAACCCCACATCTGATTGAAAGGAGTAGAATGTCCTGTGGGAGGTCACAGCAATGAACAATGTCAGTGATGACCCCTATCAGTCATTCATCATCTTCATCAGACTGCTTGCAAAATATAGCAAGCTTCTTTCAGTTCTGACTTTATGAACTTTTGTGTGGAAAACACCATCCCCACCAGAACACCCAGGTGCTTTCCTAATAACAAACCCGGCTCACCAGTGATCTGAAGGAGCCGAACAGGAAAAAAAGACATGATTTACTTCTAACATTAAAAGAGATCAAAGTTGTGCTGTGATTATTTAAACGATTTGTAAGTTTTCCCAGATTGTTTTTTATTACTTCCAGCTAGCCGTTTACGATTTCTTAGTATTTTGTTTAAACTTTTTTGGTATCCTTCCAGAAATTTCTCACAATAGTTTACTCGTGTTTTGGCCCGTTCCTCCGGACAGAACTGCAGCCACATTGTCAGGTTTGTAAGGCCATCTTGCTTTTACACACCTTTGCATTTGTATGTTCAGTAACTGTATTAGATGAATGAAAGTATGAGCTGGTAAGAGGACATCGGAAGATCATAAATACATAAGATGGCTGTTGGGGAAAAAAAACAAATCTTTCTTTCTGTGCTCAGCAGAGAATACAGAAATTGTTATATTAATATCCATTCAAACTACAGGGGTGCTAGTGACACAACATGGCAATTTGGCAATTGTCGACTGTAAATTGTTTGAGAGAAGTTCTTTAATTCGATGAAAAATGGAGAGGTGTGGGCCGTTCAAACCTCACTTCACATTTCACTTGTTTTTCATTTTCTAAAAGGACACTTATATGCATTTATGATTTAATGTCTAAACAATATCAAGAGGAGTCCACCTAGTAAAAAAGAAAAGGACTGAATACGCTTTTGATTATCTAAAAGTAAAGTTTTTTCAAATTGGAAGTGAATGCATATCTCTAATCTAAAGAACAGACACTGAATTCTGCAGAACGTGACACCCACCTTTGTTGAATCTGGCTAAATAGATATCAATGACCCTCTCTTGTACAGGACTCCCCTTTAGGCTGCACTTTACTTAAAACCGTATCTTCTTCCAGCATATTAAATTCTCCACCAGTGTTCAATCCCTGCCTCAGGTAGGCAGGATAAAAGAAGAAATCGGACAGAGAAATGAAAGAGAGCATGGAGCTGCTTAGACACTCAGAGCAAGTAGCAGACTGGAGAGGGGATGCAGTTCCTGTCGCCTGTGGTGACATCGTCGCCGGGAAATCCTAATGAAACAGATTGTTTAGCCGAGGAGGTTCTCTAATTTCCTAGCTGACAGCAATTAGAAAGAGGTTTGTTAAACTGTTGCCCTCATTAGTTTACAAAGAGGAGAGACTGCAGAATCTAAATATTTTCAAAACTGTAGGACAATAACCCGATATTGGCGAATGCCCATGGTGGGTGCTGATGTGTCATACGTTACGCTAATTACTAGGGCTGGCTATTTCGATGTGGATACTCTGATTGCTCTTTTGGTTAGGTTAATTGCATAAACAATTCACTACTCACCTGCTTAGAGGCTTCTGAAGAGATGTGAGAGAAGTCGATCACAGTCCTTAAGGTCTTTACCCCGTCCAGTGATAAACGATGCATACAGGACTTGAGCAGTAACACACAGAACTGTGCAGTCTAGCACAGATCATCCCTTATTGATTCAACATAGATTTCCAGAGTTGGCTCCAGTGTGTTCAGATTTGTCCCGTTTCCTCCACAGGAGTCTTGATCAGTTTGTGTTTTCTGCCTACTTTGTCGTTTCCAGAGGTTGGATTCTAATTAGGAGATGGCGTGGCCCAGTCACGGTGCAGATCCACTTCCAGCTCAGCAGCCAGTGGAACAGCTTAGTTTATCAACATTTAACAGAACTGTGTTATTCAGTATCGATTAATAAAATGGAGCCTCACAGAGTCATCATCTGCATATGTCCCATGTGCGTCAGGTTAGGGTGTGTTTGTATAAAACATCAGACTTGAAATGTACAGCCTGCCAGTGTGTGATTACCATTAAATCCATGTTCTGTTTAATGATGATGAATTTATTTTCTGTGTATTTGTACCATCCACTCAGTCTGTACTGATACTGCTCCTCATAGTGGTTGTTACTTCACATTTACTATCCACTTTATTGTTAAAAATGATCATAGGCCGGTGTTGTTTTTCAGCTGATTTTTTTTCCCCCTCAGCGTTCCACTTTTCCCCGCCGATACCGATCGAAAAATGCCCTTAGAGTACAAGTAATTCTGATGATCCCACCATCACCACGCCTTGACCGGTAGTCCAATCCAGATGCGATAACTAGTAAAAGCACTTGAAAGCAAGTCGGACTGTAAAGGTCTCTAACACCATGATATTCATAGAAAGAAAGAAATGGATGCAGGAAACAGGAGATGCAGGGAGATGGGCTTTCAGGGCCTTTTCGTCTTGAGAGTTTTCACCACCTTCTTCTGTCTGGTGATGTTTGTTTTCCCACATCTGCCAGAAGAGCAACTTCAGGGTTCTAGAAAACAGGAGAGTGAGACAAGGCTTGTAAGGAGATGTTTAAAGTGTTGAATGGTATAACTCAGAAGGTTACAATCAGAGTAAGAGTATTGCATTTGTTTTAAAATGCAATAAAAAAAAATCACACTGTGTCTGAACAGGGGTAAGAAAAACAAGAGGTTCAGGGTAAAACAGCAGCAGTAACGGAAAGTAATAAAAATCTGCAAGATCTGAAAACCAACATTTTGGACTGAATAAGAGTTTATGTACTAGAATTAATTTATTTCCCACCGTTTATGTCTATTTAATGGAATTTGAGCAAAAAGGTCACTGAGTTGAGCTAAGATAATACAGCAACACTACTTTTCCACCTGCTCTGCTAAATTCCTCAAACGTTGCTTGAAGCAATACATTTGAAAAAGACAAAGCTGACAATTCGGTGTTTTGAATGTTAGCAATTTTAACCCTTGTGTGTGCGCGAGGACTGAGGCAAATAATACAGACTTTACGTGTGTGGGGTCGGTTGGACCCCATTTCTAAAGGGTTAAAGGACTTCCTGTCTACATTTTCAAAGGCCAAAGAGTGTGTTGCACTGAATGTACATGCTAGGTTTTATAAAATTACTTTATTTCTTTATAAGTCATCAAACTCTTACTTTTAATAGGAACAATTTGTTTCGTTTGATGAAAATTATAGGATGCCATCTCCTATGTAAGATCAATACAAGAATAAAAAATGTGTGCTGGAAACTATGAAAACCATCCTTAAACTGCTTTGTAAGGTGCTGAGTCAGGGGAATTATTTTTCTGTTCCAGTTATGGCACAGTTTCATTTCTTTTAAGTGAATGAAGCACAGTCATTCTCAAACGTCATCTGTTTAGTCATCCATCACACAATGTCAGTGAATTAAAGGAGGCTGTGACTGCGGTTTGCAATGGTGGATAGAAAAACCAGAAGAAAAGAAGATCCAATCAGACCTGACTAAAACAAAAAAGGAAAAGGGTTGGATGGCAGCAAGCTGCACACGAGGCCTCAAGTGCAGGGTGGGAGCAGCGAACGAGGTACAACAGAGGACAATATAGGAATGTAGGGGAAACAAAAAAGAAATCTATGGTGCAAAAGTCATTACTCTTTGAGGGTCATGTTGGCGCCTTATCTTCCCGAGGTCAAGAGACCTTTCAGATCTTAAAGTTTCTCCATTCGACACTGTGAGGCCTTCTGCCATCTGCTACTAGAGGCATCAAAAAATTGAGAGACACAAGAGAAGTGGAGAAGGAAACAGCTCAGAGACATTGAAATAAATAGCAAGTAGCAGTGAAAAACAATGGTTTGAATGCCAGTAAACAGTGCAAAGAAATGTGGGGGAACATTGGGGAAATCAAAAAGTCAGAATCAGAAAAGGCGGAGGCAGAGAAAGCAGAGGCAAGTGCTTTGGAAAGAAGGCAGGGGGAGAAGACATTGGCAATGGGAGAGCAGAATTTACAGAGACAGGTGGCAGTGAAGAATGAGGTCGGGCATATGGGATGACAATGAGGGGAGTGATGATAGATTAGAATACAAGGAGAACAGACAGGCTACAGGGTCATGGAGGGGCCAGGGGAAGAACACACAATTGCACGTCTTTGTGTTGTGCTGTTTTTCAACACCATCTAACCTTGTGGCAACATCTGCATTGGCTCAAGGAAGTTAAAATGGTTTTATTATTTGGACCTACGAGCAGACTTGATGGGAGAAAAAAAATCTAAATGTAAACAATAACCGTAGTGACCCGTTTTGATTTTATACCCACACATGCCCTCCAAGCTCAACCAACTACAGAGTCATACCTTACCCTCCCGTCAGTGCACTTTTTGTCAAAGAAAAGTTTTCTCTTCCATAACATTTCTCCTTTTGATGCAAGTCAAACATCTTGTCTGTAGCCTGCACTTTGACTGGGACTTCAGGGAGGTGGTCTTTGAGTTGATGTGATGAGGTAGAGTCTTTTAGAATGAATGTGAACAAAAGAAAACATTTAGCATTCAAGACTATTTTGGAATACTGGCTCCTACAGAAGATCCTGCCCACATCAGCATCTACAACTACTCTTAAAAAGTCTGTATAATATTAGTTACAGCAGCATTCACTTTCCCTTCTGGATATTCAAATGTTAGTACAATAATAATGTGCAATACCATTCATATTCAAACATGTTAATTGCTCTATCAGGCAGTATGACATGACCACGGTCAGCTAAAACAGTTCAGTTGTTGGTTGAAATGTACGAGGCAGCAAGGTGGCAATTTATCCTCAGAACTGATATGTTAAGCAAGCAAAATGTTCAAGGATGTGGGCCAATTTTACAAGGGCCGACACAGATGAGTGTAGGTCTTAAGGGTGTCAGAATACACAATTTGTCACAGTTTGCTGGGTTTGGGGCTACAGTGCAAAGGTTTCTACTAATTCAAATCTACTAATAACACAACTAATTCTGTAGTCAATATATTAATACTCAGAAGTGGTAAGTTTTTATATATATCACATGTTGGAGGTTTCATAACAGGTAATTATTTTTCACTCCACTTTGCTTCCTCTATTTTATAACTTAATCAGGTGGCTGCGTCAATGCAGACTCCTAACCACCACTGAAGGAGCCAAGTGTTGACTTGGCTTTCAATTTCCCCAGGTCTTAATCCAATGCAGAATCTGTGGGATTTGCTGGACAAACAAGGTTGATCCAGGAAGGCCCCACTTTGTAAATTAAAAGATTTGCTGCAAACATCTTGTGCAGATTTCCCAGCATGCCATCAGTGGCCAAGGGACGTTTGTACCTCGATATGTGGTAGCAAAGCAGAAACCAACACACTGTCAGGCAGGTGATCATAATGGCAAGCCTGATCAATATCAAACAAATAGCTAACTTGTTTTATCAGGGTAGTCGTTAGAATCTCCTTGTATGTAAACAAAAGGTTTTTCAAATATAAGGAACACAGATTTCTTCATTTTCTTCTGAGATAGCAGTAGGTTGGACATGACTTTTAAAAATAACACATGACCAACAGATGTAACAATTCATATTCATACATAGAAACGTAAAAGTACTCTTGGAAGTAGCTCAAGAGTGTGTGTGTGTGCATGTGTATGTTTGACAGATGGGTGTCTCTATTTATCTGTCAATTGTTCTTTTCCTCAGGCTCTCTGACTCACTGCAGCTCTTTCTCTGATCAGATCAATGTTGCCATTCTCTGCATTGCAGCAACCAGAGTAACACATCACAAACACAGTCACACCCAGAGAAACCCAAAGAGCCTGCGCTCACCCGCAGGAGTATTGTCCCTCGCTGTAGGTTGCCCTCCAAGTGCCAGTGATGCTGGAATCAAAGGAAGGAAACAAAGACCACAAAAAAGGCCAGCGCTTTCCGTCCCAGACTAAAGCCTCGAGATGAAAACTACTTTAATTGGTTTTGCTGTTTATCCTGTTTTGGAGTCTCTCTGACTTTTGAAATTCTTTTAGTTGGGGAAAATCAAAGAATGGAAAGGTCAATAGGGCCAGTAGGAGCAATATTTAAGTTCAGATCAATAATTATAATAAAACCTATAATTCCCAGCTATAATTGTTTCGTCCTGACTTTTCTTATTTGCAACTTTATTTTTGCCTTCAGTCTCTGAGCAACAATTGCGTTTTTGGTGTTTGTACATAATCACACATCACCAATGTGAAAAAAAAAACAAAAAACAAAAAAAAAAAACCCTTAAAGTCATTTACTCTCCACTGTAGTCTCTTTGACACCTGAGGGAGTCAAACATGTTTGTAATTCCACCTTTCTATGACGCTTACCAACTGCGTTGTTGAGTGGATTTAATTGAGTTTTAATATACAGCGGAACTACTGCAAAATCAGCAAAATTCATAGCAGTGAAACCTTTCCCTGAACCCTCGGGCTAAGCTTCTTCATGCCGCACATATCTCTTGTTCTCCTGCCGCTATCACCTCGAGGCTCAGTATCGTCTCTCATAAACTCATTCACAGAGGCCAATTGAATGACATATCAACAACTGATAAAGTATTTCAACTCAGCTGTTTAAGCCACTCATGTGAAAAGGTGTCTCCATTTATTCATCCTATTAAACCCCCCACTTTCCTGAAAGGATTAGAGTTGAGGGAGAAATGCTCTGGTGTAGGTTTAGTACGCAGAGCATATGCCCCCAAAAAGATTTCACACGCTTATGTGGATTTATATTATTATAACACTCGTTAGCATTTCAAGTGAACTTTGAGAGTATATGAGGTCACTTGAGCAGTGAGAATCAAGGGAAGTGGGCCTGATTACGTAACACAAAGGCTACATCCAACAGTTTTTGCTTGCAATTAAATTATTACATAAGTAACTGTTAGTTCAGAATGTTGTCTGCTACAGAAAAAAAATTGCATTATGGTCATGATTTGCTGTTTGTCTGATGCTGTTTCTGATTCAAGATTGCCTTAACATAGAAAATGCAACAGTTATAGCCTATAACCTGGATTGTGAATCTCCACCAAACTCTTAATAGTTCTTTCTTTCACAGTTCTCTTAAGGTTGAGGCTATTCCTGCTGTAAACTGCACTTTTTCAGCAACATTTTTTCCTTCCACTCAACTTTCAGTAATAAACTTGGATGCAGAACTCTGTGAATGACCACTGCCTTTAGCAAATATGTTTTGCGTCTTGTTCTTTTTGTGGTGGTTGTCAATGACTGCTAAACAACTGTCAACTGTCTTCCACATTATTACACATGCCACAACATGGTCAAAGCACAACATTTATTTATTAAAAGTCACCCTTATTCATCTTATTTTTTTTGTAATATAAAATTTTGTTTTTCAGTAACAGTAAATTACCAGAAATAAAAACATGAACTATATCACTTTGTGTGTATCAAGCTTTTATGAGTGAAGAGCAGACTGAATCGGTATTATTCTGAGTATTGTGTTGACATCCACAATAACTGAACCATCTTCAATTTGTTTGTGGTAATAGCACATTTATAGGTGCCAGAGAGGCATGTTTTCTTTATCTATCATGGTCCCACTGTCCAAGGTCATATGAATCTTTTGTGTATTTTTCTAGTTACATTTTTTTATCTCAGAATTTCAATTATAAATCAGTAGATACAAACTCTGACAAACAGTGCTGTGTAATTTAACTGAAGGTTTTTGTGGTTTCCATTTTTGCAATACATGTCCAAAACAAACTGTTTTCTTTTAAATGCTGTCAAGCTACCGTTATATTCAACTGTATCTGGTTTCCTGAAAAGTTGAACAATTCCCAAAGCAAGCTAATTCTGAAAGTTTACAAAAAAGAGGATTTTCAAAATACATTATATTCAATTTAATTTTCCAGTATATCCTATTTAGATTATTGAAACTAGCCGAGCCCAGGGACACTTGCAAGACATGAAGGACACCGGTCTTCAAAAGCAGAATTGGATCCTAGTAATTTTTACAAACCTATTTTCAAATCCTAGCAACCCAGCTACTCTATTGAGAATGGCTAAAGTACACATGGAAGACTGATAGAAGTAAAAGGGGTCATGACTAGGGTATCGTCTAAAGGTTTGTAAGTTTTTGCAACATCACATGAAAGAAAATCCTGATAGCTTTAGATTGCTTTATTTTGATTTAACTTTTTTGGTTCTATGACCAGGTGGCTGCACAGTGGTGCAATTGGTAGAGCTGTTGCCTTGCAGCAAGAAGGTTCTGGGTTCGATTCCGGGCCCGGGGTCTTTCTGCATGGAGTTTGCATGTTCTCCCTGTGCATGTGTGGGTTCTCTCTGGGTACTCTGGCTTCCTTCCACAGTCCAAAAACATGACTGTCAGGTTAATTGGTCTGTCTAAATTATTTTTGTATGCAGATTTGTTAGTTTAATGTCCATAATATAAATGTTCTGTTCCAAAAGATCTCAGAGGTTCTCTACTGAATTGGACTTTGGAAACTCTGGATTTATTTGCCATGTTCATTGTGAGCTCAGTTTTATGACATGGTGCATTACCCTGTCTAGCCTTACTGACTAGAAAATAGTCAAATAGACAATTGCACATTGTCTATTTGTGGTAAGATTATGGTTGTTAAATTGTGACCACGGTCAGCAACAATAATCAGAGACTGAGACCCGTCAGTGTTGGTCAAGCCTGTTATTCTGTAGTTTTTGGTGAGCATCATTTTCTGATCTTTGGCATTGATAAAAGACTCCTGGCCAACACCTTTGCAACTTACTGGATAATTTGACTTTGTCGGACCAATCGTGTAGAAATCCTTCTGAGAGATTGTGCATGTAAATCTCAGTGGATCAGCATTTTGTAATATTCAAACTACCATGCATGTTTAATGTCACTTAAGTCGTCTCTCTATGTCAGGTCTGAACTTCAGCAGGTTGTCTTTGCCAAATTCTGGTGAACAAATGTGTTGAGTTGCTGCTCTGAGAGTGGCTGTTTTCCCATTTGTGTTTGGAAACAACTGAACAAGTGTACCTGTTGTCACTACCATGTGTGTTGGCTTGGAGATGTGACCAAGGAAGGCTGATTTTAGCTCCTATTTTCTTTGGACAATCACATAGAGACAGTCCGAAAGCATTTAAGTCCTGTCCTAAAATGCGTTGTCTGAAAGGCTGACTTTTGCTTTTGTCCCTCTTTCTTTCAGACTCAATCAGTAATTTTTGCTTCATCTGACAAAAATTAGTATTGTTAGTATTGTTGTTAATTAATTAGTATTGTTGTTAATTTTTATTGCAAAAATTAGTATTGTATTAGTATTGTATTAGTATTGTATTGTATTAGTATTAGTATTGTCTGACAAACTGCCAAGTAATGCCTGTGGGAAAAACATCACATTATCACATATATGTAACTTGGGTAAGTGAAGTAAATTCAACAATGTGATGCATGTAAGCAGCTTAAGGATATATAACAAAATCCAGAAAGCAAGTTAGCAAAACAGAGACCACAAAGCTTGGAGAAGACTCATAATGGATCTTTTTCTGTAATGAGATTAACTATAAGTGTTAAAGTTAATCTTTCTTGCATAGAGCGGTATTTCAAAGAGAATGTGTTAAGTAGGACTTGAGATCCGACTGTAGCACTAAAGACAAAAGGTCGTCTCACCTTCTGTCTCATATTTACCACGTGCACAAGAAGTGTGTCTCTCATTTCCATTCTCGCACACACTCACCCAGTTTCTCACGTTTTTCTCTGTTATTATCTTGCTCAATTTCACTCTCTGAATTGCACATTGTCTATTTGTCTTCCCACATCGCTCTCTGTTTGACGTTATTTGTGTCCCCTCTTTGTATTTTCCCACCCACCTTTACTCTGTCAACTTCATTTTTTTTCTTCCACTCCTTTAAAGCACTTTCTTCTATGCTCTGCTGGCTGGTACTTTCTATGTCTATTTAGTTTTATCTTTCTGTCTTTCCATGGTTCTACTACCTGCTAGTTCCATGGGAGATGAGGGATCTTTGGTGACAGATGGTGGTCTGATTTTCATCTCAACGGAAACCCTGGAAGAGAAGCGGGCCTTGGTTGGGGAGAGCAACTCCTCATTAGCCAAGGAGTCCGTCTTTGCCATGACGCACTGTTCGCTTCTCTCCTCCTCGACCAATGCCACAGTGTCTTTCGTAGTGTTGCTAGGTGACATAGCCCTAGATGGCAGCAGCACCTGTTCGTCCTGACTGTCTGTCATCTTTGAGGCAGAGTGAGGAAGGACTTGAACCTGGCTGCCTCCTTGTCCGTTGCTCTGTGGCCTTGGCGCTGTCCCTGCAATGGTTGCTTTCCCATGGCCAGTGCCTTGATGACTGTAAACCTTGTATCGGATCATTAAAATAATGATGAAAACCAGCACAGACGCAACTATAATTCCTCCAATGATGATGATCATAGTGCCACCCAAGAAGTGGCTATGAAGTGCTTGACACTGACTGAACTCAGTGTCTGTAGTGAATGAGAGGCAGCCCAAAGGTCGCGTTGCAGTCAGCGATGTGATGACGTCATCAAACACAGCCAGGACACAGAGATCGTAGCTGCGTCCTGCAGCAAGGTCCCGGACAAGAAAATCATTGGTGGTGGACGGAATCATCCTGCAGAAGACAAAGGCAAAAAGATGATGTCAGTGAGATGATTGAACCATCATACATGCTGTAGGGAAGAAGAATGTTTAAAACGGTGCATCTACAAATAGACGCTTTGCACGTTCACGTCATATAAAAGACAGCAGGAAAATAAAATGAGCATTTATTTACAACTAATGTAAATTAAACAAATGTGTTGGGTTCTTAAGTTTGAATCGCATTTCCATACGACCAAATCATTAATCATTAATTTACAAAAATATATATATACATGCTTGTAACATCAATACTGCAGTGCTTGTTTTAGGTAAACAAAGAGCTCAGTTTATATTGATGAAGCTTAGAATTTAAACCTTAGACAAGTAATTACCATCTTGTTATAAGAAAATGTAGTGCTGAAAAAGCCAAGAGCATTTGCATTGACGTATCTTTGACTCTTGTCATCTCATTAAATGACTAACTCCCTGAAATCACCCCTCATGGTAGTAATGGGCTCTGCAAATGCTGCTTAGTAATGGTTAAAAAAAAGAAAAAAAAGAAAATCTCCCAACACTCTATATCAGTGCTTCCCAAACCTAGTCCTCAAGTTCTAGATGTTTTAGATGTCTCCTTGCTTCCAAACACTTGACCTTAATGAGTGGGTGATTAACAGGCTTCTGCAGCATTTGGAGGAGGTCATGCAATTATTCGAATCAGGTGTGCTGGAACAGAGTCACGTGTAAAATATGAAGGGCAGGGATACATGAGGTTCAGGTTTGGGAACCATTGCACTGCTAGATGAAGCTGACTGGGAAGCAAACTACACAAACAAAAGCAACCCATAACACCCAAAGGAATGCTTTGTAATGTCCGGTTAGCAGACACCAGAGGACACCTCCACTTAGTATTTGAGCATGCTCTGATGAGTCAGAGCTCTTTTGGCAGCGTGAAGAACACCTACACGATGAGCAGTTAGTTTTATTGTTGAGGCTAATCTGCTTAACTGCATCTGAGCCAGCAGAAGGTGGCTGGTAGCAAAGGCATTTCTGACCTGTTGAAGCTATTGCCATGATTCAGACTGAAACCCATATCACTGCTACCCCTCATTTTTAGCCCTAGCCTTATTTGCCTAAGGGTATTTCAATTGTTTTTGTTTTGTTAGGGCCAAAGATGAAAGCTCATGGATTTAGGAGTCTTAAAAGCAAACTAAATAAATAAATAAAAGGGTAACTTGGATACAAAGAGATTAAGTTTTTTTTGTAAATTCAAGTGCAAGTGTACATATTTCTGTAACTGTTAAACTCCTGCAATGTCTAAATAGTGTCCCAAGATATGACATTTAATACGACTATTAATATATTCAATAAGAAATATGTATGTATAAAAGCATATACATCAACTATTTCAACCATTTTGGTTGTTCAATGGTACTTCCCGTCTATTTGCTGCTGCATTACGCCGATGAGCTTGATAAGCCAGGGCTATTAAAATAAGAACCTTAAGACATCAGATGTTTAAAGAAGTTATGATTTTATTATCTGTGATAAAATATGAAAGATGCGTAAAGTGTCATTAGATGTTTCATGCACTGCTGCCTGAGGCACAACAGCCACCGCACTGGCCTTATTTCCCCACAGAGCTGGAATTCATCATTCTGTGATCTGTCAAACACTTGCAAAAATCTAACCCTCACGACTGCAGAAACAATCAGTGTTTGATTAAACCATCCCGATTCTTCCCTTTGTTAACGTTTTCCTCTGCGTCCCAGGAAGTAAACAGTTCAGATCCAATTTTACTGAACATTTTTGCTGGTGTAATCCGCCAGAGAAATCACCATGATAATGTATAGCAGTGCTTTTTTCTTTTCTTTGTTGTGCGTACCTTTTGCCTTCATACTCATTTTATCTACATTTCTTCTGGTGGGGTGGGGGCTGTTACATACAGAATAACTAGGAGAAGTGTCAAACACCCATATGTCACCGTTACATTTCCCTTACGCATCAGTCGCATGTTCCTCATAGTGACATAAATCTTCTTTACTGTCTTTCTCATGATCGTGCTGTACATTTATTTTCCCCTCTCAGCAGAGACAGACGGGCTTTTACAACATAGTACAGAGCAGAAAACATTGGATGGGAAGTCAGTGAGTGCGTTTATGTTTGTGTTTGCGAAAGCCTGTGGGCAGCGTGGAATTGCCTGGCCCAGTCTCAGTGCCAAGAGTAGCAATGGCACCAAACCGCAATCCAGGAAGTATACCTTGGCAGAAAGCTTTGTGTGTTTTTCTGTGTGTGTGTGTGTGTGTGTGTGACCTTGTGTGGTTGTGAACTGATGTGAAAGAATCCCTACACTTATTTCCTGATCAAAATTGGGCCAGAAAATCTTCGCTATTTCTTGCTGGAGGGCAACAAGATGATGTGATAGCAGATTTGGGCAGGAATTCTCAGATGTGATAAGGAAATAAGAACAGAAGAAGCAGAAGAAAAAAAAAACACCTCTATTTGCATTCCCAGACCTGGGAAATTGTGGTTTTCCCTATAATGTTTGATGAAAATATATTTTTAGAGGATTTCAGCTAAATATAAGCCACTATCCTGTGGTGAAGTCCAACAAATCAATTCTCATCTGAAATCTCCAAACTGCTGTGCTTCTTTTAATTCTTTGACAATTTCATTTTTGATTAAACTTGAAGGTTGCGATGTTGTGAAGACTCTTTCTTTGTTTCTCACAATGCAAGGCGAGGTGTGTAAAGGTGCCCTCAGGAGCTGAACAGTCTGACTCAAAACACATTATGTAAAAGTCGTGACAGATTATAATTAAATTTCCATGGAGATGGGAGTGAGTTTCAATATTTGTTACAAAACCAACTTCTGGGCTTGCTTCGAAAGTGACTGGAGAGCTGTTTATGTTAATGAGGTTCAAATAAAAGTAATGCATGGAAAAATGAGCCTGAGTGTAAGCTTATTTGAAAGCATACAGTACATCAGTAAATGTCAGAGAAAAACCATAACACTTTGGAGGTAATCCTCTGAAATAAGAGGTAGAAATTTAAATGTCACTTCTGTTACTTTAAAAGTCCACAGTCTGCTTCGTGGGTTCGTAAGAGAGAAAATTTATTATACATACTGGTGGTAGTTACTACCTCTTCAGCATGTCAATGTTGTGCAGAGGTCTGCTCACGAGCCGTCGTTTAATCCAGGTGTGTTGAACCAGGGAGCAAATTAAACCAGGCAGAATACCAGCCCTTAAGGACCGACGTTGGACATCCCTAATTTAAAGGATCTCTGAGTTTTTAGCATTTTTGAAGGTTTTTTTGGTTACAAGAACATAACAAATACTGGTGCTTCTCCATGTTTGGTTCTGATTCTGGGGATGCAGAGTAGACTTGAACTAGGACACCCGAGTGAAATGGTACATAGTCTGTGTATGTACTTGCATAGTTGCTTTACACTACATTCAACCCATTCATCTGCAGATGGTTGTGAGCTACGCTGTAAATTAATTGTTTTTTGCCGCAGTCCGCCTGTGGTATTCGTTATTTATTCATAAAGTAAAGAAAATAAATGAACAAAGAATGCCTAACAAGCAAAATAGGACAGTGATCATTTATAAAGAAATGTGCAAGTAACGGGGACAATTAAAACAGAAGGCATTTGAAATAACTATTTGTAAATAATGATCATTTTGAAATTTAAATATTTAATTCTTTTTTTGGGTTCCCTTAAGACTATTAAGCAAATACAGGCTCAAGTTCAGCAAGCAGTTCAGCAGTATACTATGTTGTCCTCTTAACAATTTGCTGTTTATTCCTGGTGTTAATGAAACTCAATAATGCAAACTCCAGCGCAGCATCAGGAGACTCTTTATAATCCCCACAGAGAGCCCAATGAGATTTCACTGTGGTCAGTTGGAACTGGGGAGCAACACAGCTTCCCCATGGGCTGTGACATGGAGCAATCTGTCACAGCACATGCATCATCCAGAATACAGAACAGCCCTAGTAATGGCCCCATCGCTGCATATTCGTCGCTCACTAAAACTGTTCCAGAGCCCCTTTTCTCCTCCTTGCATGGTTTGCAATGGATGATCAGTCTGTAAAATTTAGGACATTCTAATGGCAGGTTAACTTTTAGAATGTCAATGCTCCTAATACGGTGACATTAGGGTAATATTATTTAGTATAATTTACTCTAGTTATCTAATTAGTTAGCCTATGAGTCAACTATCTACATTTCTTTACAAAAAATGAGAGTAGAATACAGTGGGCATAAAACGTATTCACCAACTTGGACATTTTACCCTTTTGCTGCTTTTACAAAAGTGTCAGACAATTCTTCCACTATATTGTCAAAAGTCAAAACTGATTTTTACAAATGACAAAAATATGCAATACGATTGCATAAATGTTCACCCCCTTTAAATGATCTAATTCAACAGAGGACCAACTAATCAGTGATAGTCTCACAAGTAGTGGGATGGAAATCACCTAAATGCAGTGATTGCGTCTCAAGTGACTGTCGAATAAAAACACTCGTGTCTGGAAGATCAATTTAATGCTTAATAAGTATTCCTGTCTATCATTGCAGCATGGACACTAAAGAAAACTCCAGCAAATCAGAGAAGAGGATACTGAGAAGTATAAGTCACGGGATGGAAACAAAAAAAAAAAGATCTCTAATGCACAGAATATCCTCTGGAGATCTGTTAAATCCACCATCAAGAAAAGGAAATATGGACCATGAGTAAATCTGCCTAGATCAGGTCATCCTCACAAGCTTCAGAATCTAGAGGCTGCAGAAAACAAGTAATGCATGGAAAAATGAGCCTAAATGTAGATTTAGATTTAGATTTACAGCAGTCAGTGTTGAAGAAGACTCATACAAAGACTCTGTGGTCAAATAAAAGACAGTTTTCTGCTCTGATGACACCAAAATGAAGATTTTTGGCCATCAGACGCGACGTTGTAGTTGGTGGACACATCACCACAAACACAACTTTCCCAATCTGACCCCCACTTTGAAGAACAGTGATGGCAGAATCATGTTGTGGGTATGCCTCTTTGCAGCAGGCCCTGAAAGGGATGCAAAGTTAGAAAATAAAATAAATGCAGGAAAATGTCAGAAAATTCTGTAGAAAAGTGTGTTAATATCTGGAAGATATTGCTGGAGAACATTTATTTTCCAACAAGACAACAAATTGAAGCATCCAGCTAAAGCTACACAGAAATGGTCTCAACATAACAAGGTGGATGTACTTGAGCAGCCCAGTCAAAGTCAAGACCTGAAAATCATAGTGAATTTGTGGCTGAACTTGAAAAGGACTATTCCCAGTCACTTTTTATAGTCACTGTATCTGAACACAAGTCGGTCTTTCAGAAGGCCACATTTTGACATTTTATGCAGTTCAGCAAATATTTATGCAGAAATAGGACTACACTATAACTACTGATCCTGAACCATACGGTTTATAACATGACATTTATTGCACCGTATAGAGAAATTTGTACATTCTGAAGTCTGCTGGAGTGTTCCATGCTTGTGCTCATGTGACACAAATTGCAGAGTGTGAGACTCTCCCAGGAAGCTCTTGGAGCCCAAAGCTGTTGCCCTTTAGTTATAACATGCAAGAATTCCCACGCACCCTTGTGAGCCAGGCTGATAGACTACACTTTTTTTTGTTTTAGTTTTAATTGGCTGTCCTGCTTTCACTGTACGGGTCAACTGAGCCCTTACCATGTTGGGTTTATGCTGAACATAAATAGCAAGTCGCTGGGTATTCAAGTTAAACAATTCTCAAAAGAAGACGGTGGAGTTTATAGGGCCGTCACATTGAAATATGTTAAACATGAAAATGATATCATTTGTGACAGTCACAAGCTGTGTCTGTGTACAATGTAGCTGTCTTCCTTGTGTGATGTTATAATTCTTCTTGTTGTTACAGTAGGAATCATGTGACATCATATATTTTTAATTTATTTTATTATTTAAGTATTGTATTGTTGTCTTATCTTAGGCTAGAACAGTGACAGGTGACCCTGGTCCTCAAGGCCCACTGCCCTGCATGATATAGATGTTTCCTTACTTTACCACAACTGATTCAGATGTTTGCAGTTGAACATAAGCCTATTAACCATCATTATCAATTGATATCAGGTGCTGGAGCAGAGAAATGGCTAAAACATGTAGGGCAGTGTGTCTTGAGAACCAGAGTTGGGAAATACTGCATTAGAGGCCCTGGTTCACTTGCTCTAAACAGTAAAGAAACTGCTGACTGCTGCATGTATGTGCATTCAAGAGGGAGAGAATGCCCCCGTTTTGAGTGCAGCTGCTATTTCCATACCCTGCAAATATACACTGTGTGCACTATTGTAAATGAAGTCAGTATTTTGGGCCATTTAATCTTTTTTATGCATATTTTCTAATTCCAAGCTGGATAAACCTGAATGCATAAAGGATTTAACAATAACAAGTCTGTGTAATGAGAGAGGATGTGGCCTATGGAGGTCAACACCCTAGCATAGTTTTTAGGCAGCTTCTTGTCTTTAGGTTTAAGTTACTGAAAATTGAAAAAAAAAAAAAAAAAAAATGACCAAACTCTTGAAATTCTGAAGATATTGGGGCGTAACCACAGAACCATCAAACACTTTTTGTTGCAAATAGTCAACAGGGCCACCAGAAATCTGTTGGGCCCAATAAGGAGCAGGCAGCCCTCACTAAATAGTATCAGTCTGGAAAAATTACCCTTAAGCTGCATCAAATACAAGGCCACACATACACACACACACACACACACACGCACTCCCATGAGTGCGCTTCCTTGAGCCTGACGTTTTTTATGTCTGAATTTTACTGGCTTGACTGACAGCAAGTTGTTTTGTTTTCTGTCCATCAATCAGGCCTCAAGCAGCTAGAATGCATACAACAGTACACAAACACTCACTCCTTCACTTCCACACACGCTGTCACAGAGTCACATCCTGAGATTTGAGCTGTGACTGTTGATCTAAGCACAAACGCCCCGTGCATATTGATGAGAATGTGCCCTGGGTGTTTTTAAATAGTTTAATGTGCCAATTATTCCACCAGAGCAGGTGGTCCAGAGACGAGAAGGGCAAAGGTTTGACAGAACAGCTCCAGCGGCACGCACACCAGGTCCATTTTTTTGTGGATATGCTGCAATAAAAAAAGTGAGCTCAACACGAATAAACGTTAAGTTACTTACTGACTTGCAATAAATGCTGAATCATTGAAAAACGATATTCAAGCGCGTGTGATTGAAGTGACTACTCTTTAAAACTAACTCTTCTTTAAAAATAATTACGCAATACAACATAAAAACGTCAATCCAAATAGTGTCCGCGTATGCAATTTTTGGAGGAACAGAGCAGTCATTATGTAATTTACAAGTCAGGAGGTGAGGTTTGATGTCATGAGCTTCAGTAATAGACACACCTGCAACACTGTTAATCATTCTGTGGGGACTTTTCCTTCTGAAGCTCAGGCGCTTCATGCCCCGTCATGTTAACCTTTCTGAAGAGATGAGCCACTTCCTGAGATGCACCTTCCCTGAGAATCTGAGTCAGTAGATTTGGGGTCACTCTGATTGGCTACACCTGTGACACGACCCTTCTCATTCACTGTTATCATGATCTCATGGTGTATAATTTTGTCGTATCTCGCCAGTCCTTTCCAGTCTCTTGTCTTTAGCCCTTGTAAGTATCTCTCTCCTGAAGGCATAACTCTACACAACTAGATAATTTGCCTTGTCATACTCCATTGCAACATGACTTTCAGTCATTTACAGTGTTATTCAAAAATCAGTGCACCATACATATTTAAAAGGTAGTTTTGGGAGCTCATTATCTTGATAAACATTTTCTCACAGCTCAGAGCAGATACAGCGAAACATATTATTCAAGTCTACAGAAAGACATCAAAGCTTCCCTCTAAGCTCTTATTTGGCGAAGCTGCAACAACATCTCTCTGAAAATCATCTAAAATAATGCAACTTCACGACCTTGAACATCTTTACATCCAGTGATTACATTGTTATTATTGCAACTAAGAAGGAAAGCTCTTGGGTTAAACAGGACACAGTTTTGACCCATTTTGCCTTCAAAACGGCTTTAACTTTATATCCAACAAGTTTATCGAGGTGTCAGACACGTCCCTGAGATTTGAGTTTATATTGACATGCTAACATCATACAGTAGCAGATTTGTCATATCCTTGATTTCATCTCCTGGTGTAAAACAAAAATGCGCTCCTCTGTATTGAAACCAGTTTGAAATGCTCTGAGCTATGTGAGATGGAAGAAGTGACCATCAGATGAAGGGAACACTGATGGTTATAAAGGAATAGACCTGGTTGGCAACAATATTCAGACTGTGGCATTTAGCAATGCTCAGGGGCCCAAAGAAAGATAGAATGTCCTCCACACCATCACCACAACAAGCCCAAAATGTTAATTTAAAGCAACATAGAGAAAATTGTATTTACCCAAATTCTGTTCCTATTAATTCAACTGAAATCAAGACTGCTTGGAACAAGCAGCGCTTGTAATTTGTTTTTCATCAATTCCGGTGAGCCTATGCTAACTGTAGCCTGAGTTTCCTTTCTTCAATAACATGAATTTTTTTTTTTTTTGCTTTTGTAGCTTCTCAAAATATTTTCCCCAAATTCTGCCTCTAACTTCGAGGCATTTTCCATTACTGCTGCATTTTCATTCTTTTTTTTTTATATCATTCTCTGTAAAGTGGAGACAGTTGTACGTGAAATTCCAGTGCAGTCCTTTGCAGTCTTTGATAGTTTAAAACTCATTTTAATTACATGTGTTCCTGATTTCTATGCTCTGATTAAACTACGAGTCACACTTCATATACATTGGTGCTTAAATGCACTCAGTTGCTTCCATGTAACCGGCTGATTGGCTCTTTGTGCTAACAACAAATTTAACAGGTGTAACCAATAAAGAAGCCAGTAAAAGTAATTGTATCAATAATACCATGTCAACGATACAAATTTAAATATTATAGCAGCCCTATTCACAAAAGTGTTCTGCCATTAAGCCGTAAAACCAACCCCTGCTCTCCACTGCAGCTGGCTGTCTACTAATGCAAAAAATAAGGCTTTGGTGTTCAAAGTCAGAAACCTTTCAAAAATCCTGCCACCCTCATGAAACTAAATGAGGGGTGCAATTTGGTCGGGTATAAATAGAGGGCCATGCATAAAATGAGTCCTGGGCATCTTCCTTTATGGGTAAGCTAAACACATTGGTGATGTGTGACATGTTCTACTTCCCACTATAACTGCACCTGAAGTCAGCACCCTTGGCTGCAGTATGATACTTTGTGCCATCTCACCAGACTTCACGTCCAATCTGTGTTTTTTTGCATCGTCGTGGTGATAGACCTGGCTGCCCAGATCCTGATGGGATTTTGCTGTACATTTGCCATACAGACCATGTAATTGTTGCAGCACACCTTCAAATTGGTAAGATGGCTCAACACAATGAGTTGCTCAATAGCGGGGTGTGACTGCCTTACTTTATGCCACACAGGCGTAAAAGCAGCAGGCTGTCTATTCAGTGAGAAATGAATAGTGTGTGACATTTGTGTAAATTAGAGACAGTCTGGGTAGTTTCTTTTTTTTTATTCTACTTGTCAGTATAGTAAAGTCAGTAGGCTGGTTGTTTGGTTGTGCTGCAGATCTGTTGCTATTACAGCTGTGACCTGTTTTCTGTGTGTGCCTGTTTGTGTGTTTTGTAATTGTGGAGTTTTATATATTGGTCAGGTAGAAAGACTGAGCTATATAGGAATGAGATTGAAAATAAAAGTAAAACATTAAGATTTTAATTCTAGGTCAGCCATTGATTCATATTTATTTAATTCGGGGCAACTGAACACAAAGTGTCACTGGACCCTTACATCAGCATGGACGAGGTCCCTTTCATGTTTGGCAATTTCTAAATAAATATGACTGATACTCCTCTTCCTGACACATTTTTGGACTTATGCTACTTATACTCAGGTACGACACCTAGTCTGGAAAATACGGTAGATGAGCCGTGTGGTTGATCACCGCAAAAGGAACTGTAATCTTTCTGTATTAAGTTTTCAAAAACCTTTTTGGAGTCTTTCAGACTCAAAAATCCTTAGAACATTATAGATAAGTTATTTATTTGTAAGAAGTGTTCGTTTCTACAGGCTTGTTTGAAGTGGTCACCGTATTTATATGTTCTTTGACAGAACAAAATTTCAGAAAACAGGCTTGAAATTGCCTTGAAAAATATTTCCAACAAAATGGTTACACAAAAGCAATTTTTTTTACAGAAATATTTTGAGTGGGCAACTCAACATGTTATCTGGTAAGATGTTGGAGAGGGAGTAAAAGGCTTATTCATACGGCCTTCTCAGAATTTGTTCAGTAATGGTTAAAAATCAAACGTTTCAAACGGCTTTTCCTCCTCATCTTTGTAGAGTTTTAAGTAGTTCTTCCATGTATGTGGTAATTGTTTTTTTTAAAATCATTTTCAAAATGTTTCTACCATCTTGTACCTTTGTTCAATTGTCTGTCCTACCTTGACTTTACAGAAAGCTATACACTAAATAGACTTTTAATTTGTTTCAACATTGATCCACTGTCCAGAATCTAAAAAAAATCAGCATAGCTGGAGCTACTACCACCTTTTTTGGTGCAATTTCCAAATAATTTAATTCAATATAATTGTTAATGCTCGGGCTTCCTTTCAGAAAGAGGACACACATTCAGACACACTACTAAACCATGGTAAGGGACTGTGACCGGGACCGTAAATTAATGAATTTGTCACCTTGAATATATGCAGCTTTGTCAGCTAAGCAGATTTCATCCACCTGTTAACCGCAATTGTTACCCATGACACTGTGGGATCAAGACCGTCCAGCCGGTTTTAGAGTTAAGCTCGCTCCTCCCCATTCAGAGGAGCCAGATTATGTTGTTTGGCATCAGGAGGGAGTGCCAAGCCTCCGTATACATCTATCTGAATGTACGCTGTCCACGGATGACTGAGAGAACTATCCGCCGCAGACCGCAGACCTGGGATGTGCTGCTGAAGCAGCCTGGACGAGTTTCCAGCTGGCAGGAGAGCTCAGCAGGATTCCCAACAGGTGCGGTGGACGTAGAGCTGCTTCTCTTATTGCCACTTTAATCATGGGGTGCAGAACACAGACTAATTTGCAGCATTATCTGCTGTCTTTGTTCGTAAATTTCAAATAAGTATAACTACACGCAAGTGTCAGAAATAAATCTTACAAATCACGCACGGTATGCCTGAAAACTGTGATACTGATTTGTTTTTGATCTGAACATTACGTTTCATTCAGAGGGGACAGTTCTCCTGTTGCTGAAAGATAGAAAAAATATTCAAAGCTAAATGTTAAGGAAGGCTGGGGTGTAGGGAACGGTTTGAGCTTTATATCATGTTATAATGTTTCTCCCTCATCACAACGTAACTGAAGTGCTGCTGTGATTCTTTCATGCATGTTTCAGGAAACCTTGCATCTCCTGTGGCAGTCATTGCTCTCACAACGTGCTCCCTATTTACATAAAGCACCTCCTTGTAGTTGCAGTCTCAAGCCTACTTTCTCCCCCACATGGCACCTCTCCCTTGCACCTTCCACACACAGCTCCTCCAGACTAGCAGCAGCAGCTACTGACATGACGCCACCTGTCCATCGGTCCAATTTGTTTGTCAGCAACTGACCAACAAGCAGTCGCAATTTGTTCTGTGGTGAAGCGCCCTTTACCTCTGAGGTAAAGTGGAGATTATTGTTACAAATGCACTGAGTTTTCTTTTATAATCGAAGGCAACATAGTTACTTGATTGTGCTATAAAGTGTCCCTTTGTTCCTGGAAAATACATAATATGCCTCTCCCTCCCTTTAAAATCGCCCGGCAAAGCTGCAAAGTTTAACAGGAGCATTGCGCATGCCTGGTGTGAAATATAATGGCAAGACAAAAGAAAATATTACACTTCCCTTCCCCCTTCCTCAACCTATTGTGTTCAGTCATTAAATAATAAATATACTGTAGGTTCCAGGTTGCTACCCCGAAATGGCTCCCATAAAATGTTAACAGTTGCAGCAATAAGCAAGGTTCTTTGTTCACTGAGCATGGACATTTAAAGTGGAGATTTGGCATTTGAAATGTGCATAGTCTGCAGGAAACAAAGGCCTCAGTGTCATTATTTGTGGCTTTTACTATAACAACAAATCACCCTCCAACTGTTTTGCATTTAAAATGTAAAAAAAAAAAAAAAAAGCACATATTCTGATGTCTTGATTTTTGTCTAACGGGGTTCAAATTTAAACTCCTATTCTGTCTGCACTTCTTTCACCCAGAAGTCCCAGGAGCCCAATTTTACTGCTTAAAATGCTGCACTGAAAATAGATCTAAAAGCTCCATAATACCAAAAATGGTGATTATAAACCTCATTATCATTATTAAGAGCATGTTAGAAGAGTTTTAATGAATTCATTGCGAGGTAATCCACAGATATGGCATCAGTTCTGGTGTGGCAATAGCTTCCTTCTTATGGCAGACAGGCTGGAAGTGACATCCATCTGCTTGATGTGGAAAAGACCTTGGGGGCCAAGCTGTCATTTGGATGCACAATGTAGCTTTCTAGTTGCTGATGTACATTTATTACAGTCAGTGGTGGCACAGGACCATGGATGGGCTCTACAAATGGCATTTGGGCATAGTTATAAGTAGGTCACCTGTATTTTACATATAAGCTCCAAAAGCTGTCTGCAACCTTTCCTAATGCAAACTGTTGGACAGGTACTTCTACTATATTTTGAAAGATTAAATCTAATACTTTTCTCTCAAAATAATTAACCAAACATAGATTTTATAAATAATAATAATAATAAAAAAACATAGTTTTGCAACCACACTTGTTAAACTACAGGTCAGAGGGAAATGATGATCAAGTCAAAAGAAAATTGTTAATCCCCTATTTTTACTAGAAATAATAGTTACTCTATATACATATAATTTGTTAGTTTGCTACTTATTACATGGTCCTGCTACTTACTACATGCTCTGCAAAAGATAATTATAAAAGTAATCGGTTTTGACCTAAAACATGACAGATGAACAGTACAGAATTTGTTACCGTCACAGTGAAACTCAGGACAGACATTTCCTTTGTCTCATAGTACAAAAGTAATTTACAGAGTCAAAGCTCTCGATTTGGACACATTACCCTGAGCTAAATATGTGTTCATGTTGAGTCTGATGAAATTATGCTTCTTTCTTGTACTTCCTTTTGTGGCTCTGTCAATTTCTATGCCAGATATTCGATTGACTCAAACACACTGTGTTTTGTTGTGCCAAATAAACGCTACACGGTATGTGGCAAGGTGGGTAACACAATTATTGCATGGTCTTTCTTTCTATTTCTTGTCCTCGTTCTGTCATTTTTTTTTTACTATCAGTACATTTTTACAGTCCAAACAGACAAAAAAGTAGCGATACCAAGTTAGCCTTAGGTTTTGGTCTGCAGGCTTGTCTTGTGATGCATTAGCAATCTGCCCAAGGTTTTCCAGTATCTCTTGCTGTGTGAAGACTTGGATAGACTCTGACTCTCTGCGGAAAAAAAGCTGGTAGAGTTGATGGATTGATGTACACGGTGACCACACTTTAAGACTGTGCATTGCAGTAGGTCTTTCACCGCACAGTTGATGTTTTATTGATCTCTCTCCGGGAAATGAGCTCTCCACATATCTTCCCACCATGGAGAGACGTCAGAATTCATGGTCGTCCACGGTCATATTTGATACATCGGAATATGTGCTCCAACGAAGCGTGTCCGTCAGATTAAAAGTACCTCAGGAAAATAATCTTTAAGCAGCTAAATACGATGCCTTCTATCAAACTCAGCTCTTATGTACTAAAAATGTTTATTACTGATCTAATGTAATAATGTAGTGTAATCTAATGATAATTTTAAATGACATGTTTTTTTGCATGCAAGTGGAAAATCGTCTGACAAAATAAAGGCTTGAAATTATCAGCACCACAGTGTACTTCGCAAAGTAAATAAGACCATGGGGAAGGAAAGTTTTGCAGGGGCAACATCTCAAGACATTCAGCTGGGAGTATTACCGTGGCAGCAAATGGGTTTTCCATATGAAAAATGAGCCAAAGCATACAACCAGATTAATTACAAAGTGGCTTAAGGATAACAAAGTCAATGTTTTGGAGTGGCCCTGATCTCATCCAAGTAGGCGATTTTTGTGCAGATCTAAAAAAAGATGTAAGGAAGCAAGGCAGCCTACAGGCTCTTAGAGATTTCATCTGAGGAAAATTATAGGTACACATAATAAACGGAAAAAAAATAAGCATTTTCTGAACAATTTATTCATCCATTGTTCTGCCATCTTAACAAATATTTCCTCCCTGGTTCTTCTTAGGTTGGTCGCTTATGCCTTTTTGGAGCGATGCATGAGCTTTGTTTGAGGACGGTGCCACTTTTGATCTCGTCTGCGAGGTCCAGATCCTCCATTTGTGTCAAGCTGCATCTGGACAACAGCTTGAATACCAATAGTGGGAAAATCTTACCCTTATCAAGTAATTAAAGAATCCAGATTTTTTCAACATATACTTGCCTGAATAATAAATGTCTATCCAATGTGGCCCGTAGAAGGAGTAGACAGATATCGGTAACTACATATCATTAAAGA
>NW_006800083.1:750907-774138 GCF_000485575.1 Poecilia formosa
CATTATGGAAAATAATGAACTTTATCACAATATTCTAATTTTATGACCAGAACCTGTATATATAGACAGATAGATATGTGCTCTACTTGCTTTTTCTAAAGAATGTAAGTGATTTCCCTTAAAATAAATGCTCTGTGTTTGTAATAAAACAACAGTTCTGAACACAATAAACTAAAAAGTATTTTGATTCCGAGAATTCTATAAAAATCCTGGTACGGGCTTAGTAATCACCAGAGCTAAACATTTGGTACTGAGCTTTAATCTACTTTCCAATCAGATCACAGCTGTAAAATTTACTACTCTTTCTCAGTTTTTTTCTTTTTTGGTCTCTTTTCAATTTGCCAGATAGGTGCAGAATCAAGGGTTGTACAACAGATATGAATCAACTGTTGTGGGCTATTCCTACTGTCAAATTCGTACAACTTTGTAAAAGAGTCTGAGGGAGCACAGTGACACAACCTGAAGATCTTGTCCAGTGTTTGGTTGCACTAGATAAGCTGGTGACCCCCAAACTCTAATCTTTCTTCTTTTCTCCTCACTGCCTTATACTCCATCACCCTGGCAAACAGAAAAGGATAATCTGAGTGGAGATTAATGTGAGATTATTTGTGCGTCCTGTATGCCGTGTGCATACGGCGTGGAGGAAAAGCGAAATTCGACAAGCACAAAGTCCGGTGATGACTGAAGGCAGAACAAAAGGGGACGCAAGGACAAAATTGAGGAACACGTGGTAATGAAACAGGTGGACAAGCACACAATTGAAATGACAGACAGCTTGATTCCCAGAGGAAAAAAATAAATAAAGAGGAAGACAGAGACTGACAAGTGGTCCGCCCCAAGTTTTTTTTAGTTTTTTTTTTTGTTTTACATGTCTGACCATCATTTCAACACCACCTTCATGTGTCCATAAATAAGCCGTTACGTTTTCCATTTATTATTATTTATTCCTTCTTACAATCTACAGAAGCCTCGTAAAAGTCATTCATTTGATTCAGGTATGCAGAAGCATGGATGCATCTAAATGTTGGAACACAGTGGATCTCGAGGACTGGACTCAGGCACCCCTTTGCCAAGATATTGCTTGTTGACTTGAAGTAACAATCGATGCGACAACCACTACAACATTTTAAACAGCCCTTAATCAAAAGGCCCTGCAGGCATAAGAAGGCATGCATTTGAAAAGATGAGTTTGCATCTTCTCAAATGCAGTTTCTGTCTCCTTGGTGTTAAACAAGCTCACCTTTTCTGGTTTGCATTATTTAAGGGCCCAGGGAAATCCAGCAAGCACTGACACAAAAATGTCTGGCTTACCTTAAACTCACAATTAAATCCTAAACATGGAGTGCCTTGTTGGAAAACAGGATTTATGTTGATGGGGTCTTTAAACAATCTGATTCTAGTTTTGGTAGGAAGTAAATTTCATCAGGCTGATTTTGTTCTGAAAGATACGTTCACAACCAAACATCTGTTGCAAAATTAGACATTAAAATAGACTTTGCAGTAGCGGCAAAGTGTTTAGCATTGTTGCCTTTTAGCAAATAAGGTCCTAATTTGAAACCTGACCGAAACTTTTCTACATGAGTTTTGCATGTTCTTTCTATGCATACTTAGGTTTTCTCCAGGGATTCCTGCTTCCTTCCACAATCCATTTAGACAGATGTTAAGTTTACTGGTCTTACCAAACTGCTCTTAGGTTGGACTGAGTACTTGCAGAGTTATGTGTGGCTGTGCTGCCTTGATGGACTGGTGACCTGTTTAGAGACCAGAATCTCCAGACAGGTATCTTGTGAGTTTACCTTAATTTTAAGAAAAGGCATACCGTTTCCTATTTTTCTGGGTCGATTGTTTTTGGATGTTACATCCTAATCTTGATTGAGACATGGGTAGCTCTTTCTTCTAAGGTCGCTTATCTTCAGGATTTTAGCAAAATAAGTTCTGAAACACCACACAAGAGGAAAAAAAAAGTTTTACTCAGATGATGGGGAAAAAAAAAAAACTTCTTAACATAGACTGCAAGAGAAGGATGCTGAGATTTAGTCCTGGCAGCAATAGGAGAGAGAGAAAACTGCCCTGTTCTTGCAGGGTTTGAATAGATTACAAACACATCAACATCTGCTTTGGTAGGTTTTGATGTAAACCTACCAAAAGAATCAAAATGAAAGCAAGTGACATAACTAACATTGTACCTGACATTTTCCATTGTAAAGCAAATTTTGATTTGTTTGCCAATTTTTTTCCCCTTAAAATATTCTGAAAACATACAACGAAACAATGACACAGTCAGGTTTATAGAGCACAAAATAAATAGCATGCAAGGACAAAAATTAGCATGTCAACAATTTAAAGAAACACACCGACAAGCACACGCAGCCGCTTGCTGTGTGACAGTCATGGCCATGCAGGGGAAAATGTCAGTCTCTTTGTCAAGCAGACGAGCCTGACAGAATCAATTAGCAGGCAGGGAGAATAGAGAATACTGGATTCAATTAAACTGACAGCTTTCCTCGTAGGCGCCCTACTCACTGGGGCCATTATTCAACCTGAGTGTGTGTGTTTGAAAGAAAAACAACAAAAAAAAGACAAGTGTAAAAAGTCAGTCTATTTGTGCTTCTTTGTGTGCGCTCGCGAAGAAAAAGAGTGTGAGGCTGTCTGTGTTTATCTTGAGGATGAACTCCTTGGTCTCAGTGCACCCTCATGCTGCTGAGCGCTATTAGGGATTTAGACCTTCACAAATATTGTGAAAATGAAATGCCTCCTTCAGCTGCCCCCTCTAAACCGGCATGTTCGCAACTCAGACAGCAGCTTTAGTATCTGTGCAGTGTAATCACAGGTTGTGTTAGCATTAGCGCGATGAGGGTTTTTTTATTTTATTTTGACACTTCTGAGACGGAGATGGATCAGAGTAAATGTTTCCATCAGTCTCGGCTACAACCAGATTTACAGTACATGGAAGGGAGAGGGAGTTTTTTGGGGGGAACATTAATGGCATTGTCCAGAAGCAACTACTGTTATATGAGGACAATCAGAAAAAAACATTCAGAATGGAGAAAAATAATTTTAAAAAAAGTCTCATTTAACATTTCAATGTTAATGAGACAAATACAGCAGTGGATAGTGCATGTATAAATGAAACAGCAAAGCAGCTAACCTGGGTGGGTGAGTGGGAGTTGTATTTATTATTGCTGTTAATATTCTGCACTGAGAAATGTATTTTGTCCATCTGTGATGTGTGTGTGTGTGCGTGTGTGTGTGTGGCTGGGGGGCTTGTTAGAGATTGTTATTATCTACTTTTCTTATTTGTAATTGGACACTGTAGGAAAACATAACTATTATTATTTTAATATGTCCTGTACGGAAGTGTGTCACTCCAAATTGTTGTCTGACTGCCAAAGTGAAGCCCAGTAGATTTACTATGACTCTCCACTTGATCTTCATATATTCCATTCTTTGAGGACTGTGGACCTTGAGGAGGGCAGTTTGGCTTAAATGAAGCCATTTTGTTTTAAACATTAATTTAGAAATGTCCCTCTCCATTCATTTCACATGGGACCTGTGCAACGAGGCGACAGTCACTTGTCCTCATCCAGCCAAGCGACCGGCATAATTTGTGCATGTGAAATCTTGTGTTCGTACACAAACGTGTGCACGCAAGACGCCACATAAGAAAGCAGAAAAATGTTCAACTTTTGTTGCCGTCTGCTGTTGCGGAAAACTTTCACCTTTCGCTGTCGATCATCGGTTGTGTGTCGAGCCGATAATGTGTTATTCTGGTAACCCCTAAGCAAGAATAAGCTTTTAGGTCAAAATAGGTAGTTCGATTGATCTGTGTACATGTAGATTTTGTTAGATCTGAATGTCTCAGGTTTTTTTTTTGTGTGTGTGTTTATTACACCCTCTGTTCATTCTTTGTCTATTCAGTTTTGAATGATGGTGGCATATCTCACGTGTCTGTCTTTGCTTCCCTTGACTCGTGACCTCCACTCATCCTCAGAAAACTGTGTTGAAAGAATCTTTGGGTGCATATTTTTTTGCCTGCCTCTTGTTTTGTATCCACTTTCTGTCAGATATCTCGGATCAGTGAGCTTTGACACCCCAGTTTTTTTATTTTTTTTATTTTATTTTTTTTATGGGGGGAATAACAATGAAACGCTTCATACAAGAAAGCAGTTATTCGATGCAATCTGCCACTGTAAAGACATTATTTTCAAAACAAAAACAAACTTTAACTGTAGTTTTATTTAGATTACATTTATTCGCTAAACCAAATGAAAATACCACAGACTAATGAAGACCAACAAAGAGGCTTTCTTTAAAAGCTTTCCTGCCGGGTGCCCCTCTGGCTAATGAGTCACCACGTTAATGTTCAATAGGGAACGTTTGTAAATCAATGCTGAACTGAAGCCTGTCTTTAAGAATCAATATTCATGTATTCCTTTTTTTTTCCCAGCTAACACACTTCTTTTAAATGCATACTTTCGCTAATGCATCCGTATGATACAGTATGCGCGAAACAAAGCGATGCTTTTCTTATTCATGCAGGCACAGGGCCATTACTACAAAATAACCGCCCATATGTGCAACATCAAAACCCCTCATTCGCAGTGCCTAAAATTGCAAGCTCTCGTCTGCAAAGCCGAACCCCTGATGTAACAGTATGGAAGGTTTTCTTCTGTCTGTGCACACTCCAAGTTATCCTGTCACACATGCGTGCCTTCATTTATTCGACTTTGCCTGTACAAACAAAAAGAAGTATGCATGGAAACAATTTCACAACTCCACACATCCGTACGAGTAAATGGTGAGCAGTGGCAGAGCAGAAAATAGTTAATAGTTTGGAATTATTCTCCTTTGCTGACTTCGGTACTGTTTTTCATAAATCACACCCTTGGTTTCTCCATATCCGATTCATGTCCCTGTTGATGAAGCGTTCACACCGTGCCGTTTGATGTGTGTAACCATATAAGTGTGTAGGTGTGTGTGCGTGTGCAAGAGTGTGAGCGTGCGTACAGGGAAGCTGGTCATGAAACTGAACCGGTGCAGTGGGTAATTATTAAAGAGCTGAATATTACTGTAGCTTCATGTTGGCACAGATGAGAAGGAAGGAATGGAGAGTAATGGACAGACAGATTAAAGCATGTGTGACAAAGAATGGAAAATGAAGAAGAAATAGACCAAAATCAATGCAAAATAGCTGAGAAGCAAATGTTTTATTAGCAAGTTGGGAACCAATTTGCTCACCGCTTAGAGCTTGTCCAGCTTTTTAATCATGATTTTTTTTTTCTTTTTTTTTTTTTTGGTCAAAGAAAGGACATGATCTACAACTGTAACTAATTTATGAGTATATTTTTGCTCCAAGTAATAAAAATAATCTGGCACAAGGCTCATTAATTTTGTTTTGAATTATCTTCTTCAATTTCATCTCAAATTAAGAGCCGAGTCTGTCTTCCATCTGTACTGCGCAGGACTGGCTGTTTTTCACACTCATTGCTTCTTTCCCTTAAAAATCCATGTAATGTAAAGCAAATACATTATTGGTGAGGACAGAGTGATTTGGAATTGTGATCCGAAACAAACCCAGCAAAAATCTTAAGAATTCATTCAACTATCTTTAAAGAACAAGACCCAACATTTTTAAGAGTTGAGACATGCAATAAAAGCAGCTTTATATTGGATGGTATTGTTATGCGAAAGTATATTTTGTTGAGGCAGCCTTATCGAAATGATTGGACCCCTAAATAATGTTGTTCCTATTAAAGGGTTGACAGTAAGCATGGAGAAGCAGCATCCAGCTTCTGTGCACCACAAATCTGGAACAATCATCCAAAAACCGCAAAATAGCTGAAACACAGAGTTCATTTAAAATAAGGCTAAAAACCCACCTGTTTATAGTTAATATTGAACCTCAACAAATGGAAAATTGACCAATACGTTTAATGTGTATTGATGACAATGTTACCGTTTTCTCAATTGTCAGTATATTATTTTTATGATGTACATTTGTGTTTTTTTGTGATGTAGAGCACTTTGATCTGCCTTGTTGCTGAAATGTGCTGTACAAATAAACTGAATTGACTGATTGTTTGATTGGTTTGACAATTTCTACGGCCTAAAGGAAATAAAAAAAATAAATAAATAAAATAAGCCTCCGGGAAGATTCCTTGATTTGATTCAAATGTGATTTGTATCTGGAACCCACCCACACAGGAACTCAAGGTGACATCCATTTAAAGGAAAGACAAAATAATCCACAAAATCTGACAAAGAAGATTATTTCATCACACCTGAAGAGCCTAAGGTAAAATAAGATTCCCCTCCCACCTAAAAAAAAGAACAATTCAGGAGGCATCATTGGGGACATGATAATAAAGTTGAAAACTTGCCTGGCTGAGGAAAAAAAGCTCAAAATTTCATCAAAGGCCCTGAGCCGTTTAGTCATTGCTACTAAAAGAAACCCTGTGTGTGCAAGGCATCTTTGAGATGACCTGATGAAGTTCTTCTGTGATAACTAGAAGACGTGCACTGAATGAAAACAGACTCCGTGGCCAGACAGTTCTATAGATCGATGAACTCAATAAACGTAAATAAGCAGAAGTATTTGTGGCAACACTTCTGATCAGAATATTAACCTAGTAATAAAAGTCAATTATATCTGAAGCCTTTTGACATTTATTTAATTAAGTTTTGTTCTTTTACAATGGCTTTTGAGGGAAAAGAAAATGACACATTTATGATTTTAGTTGTATTTAAAAAAAAATAAAACATAAAACAGTGGATTTAAAAACAAAGCACAATGCTACAATTATTTGTAGTAATTTGTACGCAGAATTTAAGCACAAACGAGCTTGTGCAGGTTTATTTCAATAATGCAACATAATGCGAATAAACACTGAACTATCAAATAGCCTTTCAACAGTCTGAAAGAGCTGCTAGACAGTAAGCATGGGGTAATTTACAGGAAATATACTCCGTCTCTGAGCCAGCTTTTAAGCAATTTTGTCTGGGCTGTGCTTCTTTTCCCGTCTGTCTTTGCCTTTCTCTAAGTGATTTTGGTTCTGACACGGGGGCGACAGATTGGGACGCTGATCCGGCTAGCCCGAAAAAGCCAAATGTAATAGGTTACATTTTTAACAGCCATAAGCAAATCTCCTCTCATTTATCAAAACTATTGATTTGCAAACCGCCTGTGGCCCATCCGTCCACACGAGAGGTGGGTGAAATAGGGGCAGCAAGGCGAAAGAGACACAAAGGAAACAAGATAGGGTGGGGAGATTAAATTTAGCTAAAGTGCAGGGTTGACTGTGGAGGTCATGTACTCAATTTAGCACATCGGTCACAAACGAAATCCAGACAGGAAGAGAAGGAATGTGGAAGAAAATCACAAAGAGAGTATGGTTTGGAGAAATTGAAATGAAATTTGGGGGAAAAAAAGCAATGTTGACACTAGGGAGCATGTATTTAGTTCAGCTGGTGGATTAGGGACTAATTTTACATTTATCAAAGTGAGCCATGGGGGGACAGAGTATCAGTGGGGCGGATGCTGGGTAACGGATTAGAAGTCTTGTAAAGGCTGAGACAGACTTTGAAAACTTGTGCATGGTCCACAGCCACACGTTTTAAAAGGCCTTAAATCCTTATTTTTCTATTTGTAAAAAAAAAGTTTCCTTTCATATTATTCTATGAGGGTAAGCCTATGAACCCTTTGGGCCCAAATCTGCAGTTCAGACTTAAAATGTAACAGCATCTTAAAAAATTTGATTATCATTGAAAAGCAATGAGCTTCCTTGACGTCCCCTCCCCGTCAAGTGAAGGATGTGTCCATTATTTTGTTGTTTGTTTTCCTATTCCGAGGCAAAGAGAAGTAACGGCACCCAGTGCATCATGGCCGCAGAAGCAGCTGTGCTCCTGTGTGTCGGTCGCTGGGTGAGTTGGCGGCTCAGTTCAGCAGCTCCTGGGCAGCTGGCCTGGCTCTTGCATGGACCACCCCGGATTTCTCTCTTCTGCAGCATTCCCAGCTCCTTCCACCTGCTTTTGGCAGCAGCCATGGCAGCTGCCTTGGGGTTGTTGTCCATTTGATTCGGTCATTTGTTTATCTTTTTTTTTTTTTTTTTTTTTAATTTTGCACCATAAAGAGTTTATTTGAAGCTTGTGTCTTCCAGTCTTTTGGTTCGACAAGCCTGGTCATGACAACTCGATTAATTCAAATCAAAAAGTGAAACTCATGAATTAATATATATTACAATTAATTAACGTACACAGATTCAACACATTTCATTTATTTTTGGTAATTTCGATAAAACGGCTAATAAAATCCCCTACATAGAAAATTACAGATTTTTCTGCAGAATATCCAGGACCCTTCTGCGAAGCCCCAAATTTGACATAGAACGAACCAACCTAGAACGGCCCTGCGAACTGCATTGTCAAAACACACAATGACAACAGCCTAACAGCAACACCATATTCTAGTTTTCTCTCACTAAATATAAATAGCCCTAATACAGGCTCGTGCTGGGAATACATTACATTTTTTATTTGAGCTGTCAAGGATTGTTCCGCTCTGATCTTAAATCCAAGTTCCAGAGCATTGACTTTAAATAATTAAAAACACAGAAAACTGCACAGAGCAGGAACGAGGGCAAAAACTGCAAATGCAGAAAAGAGGAGCTGCAGTGGGAAAGAATAGGCGCACAAGTTTTTTGTGAAGGAAAAATGGAGAGACCGAGTTGAATAATTCAAGCACGAAGACGCACCAATACTGATGTTCTGCTCCGATGGGAGCTGGATTAGCTACATGTTTACCCCCTTGCACACACAGTCTTTGCTGATGATCTACTGGGCTCATGTAAATGCACCGTCAGCAAAAGCTTTTACACCATTACCATACATCAAAATGGACATCAAGGACCCTTACGCAGAGCACGCTCTGTCACGCTAAACACTGCCTTTACATAATTGATATAACATTTTATCCGTCGTTACACGCATGCTCTCACATGTAAACATTTCATGCTCGCAGAACAATCCATTGGAGCAGTATGGCTCTTTATTCCATACACACATAATCAAAACACACACACACATTGACCCAAGTGCTTCATAAGCAGCTACTGGCAGAGAGGAAAAGAGTGAGGAGGTTTTGATTATCCTCATCTGTTGACTTAAAGCCTCTGTCGGTCTGCCATATACATTTACCCTACCTCTGTCTATCTCCTTGTATATGACCCTCAAAAAGACTCTGTTCCATTCCTGTTACACCTTTTATGCAATATATGTCTGTGAACGAGTGTGAGACAAAGTCTTGGTGCAGTGCAGACACGTTTGAGTCGGTTATTACTGTAGGTTTATGTTGACAGGAAGGCGATAAAGAGAACATAACAGACATGCAAATGAGAGGGTGTTTGATGAGGGAACAAAGATGAAGAACAGATATAAACAGAAACATGGGCCTGGTGCACCACAAACAGAAAACGAAGAGTCATTGGAAGATCTGGCAGTAAATGTCAGATCAGTGACAAGGGGATGTATTGAGTTTTACATGAATAGATGTTATACAGAACCATAAAGAATAACAGAAGTCAAACATATTCAGTCAAAGAGGCAAGTATTAAGACACTGTTGTTCCTTTAATGGTTCAGAAATTTGTGGTTAAAAAAAAAAAAAAATAGCAGTTTCTACTTCGACAGACACGAGGTCACAAGGTCAAACATAGAAAACAAATATTTGATTAGAGACAATGCCTTGTTGGTAAGGTACGTTTATTTGAGTTAAATGAACTGTCAGTTTCTAAACATGTATTGATCTGCCTCTTTAATAGATACACCTCTTAAGACCAAAAGTGACTCAAAAAATCACATGACACCAACTCGATGCATTCAGGCCTCCAGACATAAAGAACATGACAAGACAACGTTAAAATTGAGCTTCAGAACAGGGGAGGGAAGGAACAGGAAGGTGTCTTCGTATGTGGTAAAGTTATCAGATGGGACAGTCTGAGGATTTCAGGAACTGCTAATCTAGTGGGATTTTCCACAAACAGCTCAGGTTTACAAAAATGACCAAAGAAAAGGAGAAAATATCTAGGGCTGGGAGCTAAAATGCCTTCATTATGTCGGAATCCAAGGCAGAACAGGCAGAGACGATACAACTTTCAGCAGCTGATATAACTCTTGATTCCAACCCAGGTATTTGAAGCAGGTCAACCTCTGAAGCTGGCAGCTCAAGCAGAAGACCGGGTACCACTCCTGTCATCTCAGAAGAAGAAACTGAGGCCACAGTTCTCACATGTATTCACAAAGGTTTGTCAAATTTGTAAAATAACAGTTCACACTGATGGTTGTGTTGTGGGAGGGTCATTCTTGGCACAGTTTGGGTCCCTTGATACTAACTGAGCCTCCTTCAAATGCCACAGTCTACCTGGCTATTGCTGGCGAACGTGTCCACCCCTTAATGGATCTTTCCAGCAGCCGCGTGGCTTTGCTGCAGAGCTCAAATCATCTTAAGGTGTTCACGTTGTAATGTGGTGGGTTTGGAGACTGCGGCTGGGCAGCAAAGCATTTCCCTGCAACAATCTAATGTCTGTCCCAGTGATAACATGATGCATCAATCACAGCTGCAAGTGTGCAGTTGAGTGAGTGACAGGTTTGCTTTTGGACCCTTTAATTTTCCACAAAGAGTAAGTAACTAAGTCAGTAAATACATTTTATTTATGCAACACCGCTCTCAGACAATAGTCACAAAGTGCTTCACAGTAAAACAAAACAAAAAAAAAAGATAACAAAACTAAACAGTAAAAGCAATAAAAATACAAACAGAGAGAGAATTAAGAAATAATATGTAACAACATAAAATTGTCATAGCAGGCCAGGCACCAGTGAGGCTAAAAATAATGTGTTAAGTAACATTTTATAAAAAATTATCTTATCTTTCTCAATAAAACAGAGAAAGTTTTTCTTCAATCATCTATTTGTTTTTTACCAGCAAAACCTTGGAATGGTATTACATCTCTCTGAGTATTTAGAGAAAAGCCAAAACTGTGAATGACTGCACTTATCTCTGCTCTCAGTCTGCAAAAGGATTTTTCAGGCAGAAATGTATTATTGTCGCTTTCCCGAAACATTCAGACTTTTCCATTGTTTGTCACTCAGCAAAGCAAAATCCTTAATGTTGTTCAATTTATTGACACTTATTCTACTCAATACAACTATCTAGAGCTGGAAGGGCAAAAAAAAGAAAAAAAAAAGAAGAGAAAACAGAGGACCAAAATCCACTTTAAAACACTCTACTGGAAAAAATGAATGGGATTTCAGTAACCTCACACCTTCCACTGGCAGAGCTTTGTTGTTTTATCTTTTATCTGTCTGACTGAATCAGATTTTTTTTTTTTAATTATTTATTTCTTATTCAGCATGAATTATACTGGGACATTGGGGCATGTTTTCTGGTGTACGGTGACTCAGCTGAAGCCTAATGCCTGTTCAGTGAGACACCAAAATCAGGTCCTGTGTGTGGAGCCAAGCCAGGTCTTCTCCCCTAATGAGGCTTCCCTCCTACACTCATTTCATTTCTCTTTTCTTCCACGTTCCCTCAACCCTCTCATTTTCACCTTTCACAACCCCTTCTTTTTAATCCCCCTCATTGTCCTTCCTCAGTGTTTTGTTTTTGTTCTTCCTCCAGTCTTTCCCTCTTCCCTTTTCTCCCTCCAGCCCACCACTCTTTCATCCGTCCCCATTTCTAACCCGTGCCTCCTCCCTGCCTCTCGCCTGCTTCCTCCTCAGGTCTCACTGTAGACTCTGCCCCATTTCTCTCTCGCTCCCCCGCATCTTAATAACATGAAAATTAATAACTAGAAGTGAAATGAAAATGAGTTTATGCGTCTCTTTGAAGTTGCTGTAAGTCACTTTAGATATTAGCATCAGCCCGATTCTTAAGAAATGTCTATGTGAACAATGATTTGAAAAAAAAAGTACTACAATGGAAGATCCCCCCACCCACCTATTCTTGTTATTTGGAGCCAAAAAGAAGAATGTTTGTGGAAAGGCATTTCTACATCTGTCAAGCAGGAGATGTTTGGCAGGGCAATTACAAATATCATTCCGTTTTGGACTAACAAGATAAAATCAAGTAAAACTTCTTTGAAAACGTAGCTCCCTTTCATCTGTGCAGTGAGTGCTTAGGTTGTCATAATGGCTAGTTTAAGTTTGCATGGAAATAAAAAATGAGATTACAGTTTAAGATGCTGCTGAAATAACAAAACACTTTTCTCTCTTCAACAAGAGAAAGGTGTCTAACTGTGCCAATTTAATGGCAAAAGTATAACAGAAAAAAATAAAAATAAAATCTGCAAATTACATGCCACAGAAGTTGAGAGCTTTGGGGAGCAGGCCTGAAAATTGACATTTTCTGTTTGTTTCAATGCTAACCAGTTATCAATACAAGTTGACAGCAATACAGTTCTCTCCACTTAATGTTTTCAAACACAAAAATAATGCAGATACTATATATAGCACTGTTGCAATCTGTTTACGGAAATGCAAAATCATCAGAACATGAACAGTTTATAATTAGTAATGTCCATTACATTCAACATGTGTGTAGCTATACACCAAAACGTGGGGCAGTTCACTGAGCTCCAACTTTCCAGACAGGATTCCGACTAAATGAGCAACGTTGTTGTTTTTCCAATCAGGAACTCAGAAAATCTGACTTGCAAGTACAAGCAGAACACACACACACACAGGTTTTATCCAATGCACTTGATGTAACTAGCACTTAGCACAAAGTACCATCTACGTTGGGAGTTTATACAGGTTCTCATGGTAACTGTGCATGTCTCCATCTTAGCTAATCCTGTAGTAGCCTACAAAGTCCTCTTTTAAAGAAAACAAACAAGCATACAAATACATCATACCCTTTGAAAATTAAATCTAAAAACTACAAACTGACTCTGAGGAAACCTAAAAATGAGAAGACGACAAGAAAAGGGAAGGAAGCAGGCAGAGAAGGAGAGACAGTCGGTGTAGTATTTCAAGTCTTTACCAGCAGGAAAAAGAACGATATCCAACACGTCCACGGAGCATTACGTCAATCAATACATTGGCTGCAAAACATGTTTCACATGACCTGCAAATTGACATGCTCCTCATTATAAATTCAAATGTCCTTGTTCCAAATAAAACCCTGGCAAAGGAGCGCATACATACGAAGCAAATTGTAATAATAACGCTAAAACTTGCAATACAGGACGGCTCTTCCTCTAATCGAGTTATTGAACTTCAAACTTCAACCAACTCTGAAAAGCTCTTTAGCAAGCACTTTTAGTTGAGCAAATTTATCGTACAGGGAGGAATGCTTCAAGGTTGAAATGATTTCCCTGTTGCAGTTCACACACATTTATCAAAAGAGAATGAAATAAATGGAATTTTAATAAGGAACTAAAATAAAATAACGATTCTCAGAATTTATTCATAAGATACGATAATAGAGAGCACTGAGAAGACTTGGTTAAAAAATGTTTCCAGGTTTTATATGTTTTCCCAATGTTTAAACGTGATTAAAAAATATATATATATACTGAAAAACAGATTTATGTACAAGTTCATGTTAAGTCTGTTTAATAGCCAAAAATCAACCTAAAATCTGTTGTATTTATTTGTAGGTCAGATTGAATGTATGTTTTTATATGTATTTGTTGGTAATATTTAGTAATTATCAAGAGCAAAACAGAAAAAAGCAACAACAACAACAACAAAAAAAAGATAAATTGTTTTTACTATTATGCAATGAGTACAGTTAAATCTTTTTTATCAATACCAAGAGTGAATGGCTGCATTTCATCACCCTGTTATTACACTGTTTACTGTACAATCTGCAATCTCTTACCCCGTTTGATAACCAGGACATTCGTTTACCCAGACTAGGAACGACAATTAATCTGCACCAGTTATTAGGACAATAAAAACAATGTATTTGATGACACAATTATAATTGTTGCAGAATGACAAGAGGTAAAACACTTAAATCACATTTTGGGTTAAGTATTTTTGAACCACATTAAATAAACATTGTTATTACTCAAGCATGAGCAAAGCTGTTCTTATGAGGCTACAACGCCTGATAAACTCACAGTAAATGCAATAAATTTCATTATCTTTAACCTCATCAGTATTAAAGATTTATAGGACTTAGCTATCAAAGACGGGCCCAAATTGGTCTGAGTCAGGGATTATACGGACCAGGTTCCACGTCATAGAAAATGTCTGGTGGGGGATGTAAATTTTAAATGAAGAGGGGGCACCTGTTACAGTTTGTGGGAGGAAACTTTTAACCGATAATGTACGATGCATTATTAAGCCGTTTTGCTTGTCACAACACCGATATGCAGTGTGTAGATTAAAAGCTGTACTTCTTAGATGTCAGCACAGCTTTTCCCAGTTCAAACATTCATGGCCCTCACCTCACATCTTCATCAACAAACCACAAACAGATTTAGGAATGACGATGAATGCATGAGGTTAAATATAAATAGCAGCAGCTGGTTATTTTCTTCGGAGGTTGTGCAGTATTCAAACATTTTATTGCCAGCATGCTGCATCGGACTTATTAAACGGCTGTAAGCAAATGCAGGCCAGAAATTATGTGGCTTTTCATTGACTTTGTGTTCCCAATGATTGAAAAAAATAAAAATAAAAATGAGGAGATTTTGAAATGCACCAAGTATCAGTTAGATCTTTGTTATGTGATGACATTTTACCTAACATATTCTGAATAGAAGAAGCCTTAGGAATGCGTTGACCTTTTGAGTGAGATATCTTTAGAAACAAGAAAACGTCCAGTTTCCTTTATTTAAGCATTTAAAACTGTCATGTCCTGATCGACTAAACACCCATACCAAGGTCATGGACCCTGATCAAACGAGTTGTGCAAAAAAATAACAAAGTGAAGCTCAAGCAGGTTAAGCAGCATCTGAAACAGCTACACATGCTACAAAAAGTGTGTTTTTATTCAGGACATCAAGCAAGGCTTTTCCACCAAAGTGGATCCAGAGGTGAACCAAACTGTTAATGGAACCAGTTCTAAAGCGGTTCTGTGAAAGAACCAGCTTAATATTCTGCAACACGAGGGTTGATCTCATGCACTTATGCAGCAAGTGGAAAATGTTGGCTCCGGGAACAATGACCTACTTAAGCTCTTAGAGGAGTGACAGCTAAATAAACAACAAGGAGATCAGAGATGTGAGCTTGTGGTATTCTGATATCAATCCGAGTTTCTAAAGTTCATTAATTGAAAGGTTTTTGACTTAACGGTTACCTATTTGCCTTCTTTTACACGGGCCATACATTGTGTGTATAAAAATCTTTGTCAGATAGAAATTTCATCTGCTCTGTTCTGCCTATTTTGAGCTCCTTTCAGAATGAACAGTGTTAGGGCTCTGTCACTTTTGTGCTAGTAAGCTGTTGCTGGCCACGCCTCTCACCTCAATGTTTACATCTGCACTTGCACATCAAAATGGCTGAAAACGAATGTACAACTGAACAGAGGTACATCTTTGACCCTGAGTCAGAACTTATAGCAGAGGAATGATGAGAACTGCTAGCATTAGTTTGCCACTGGAACCAGTTTGGTGGAAAAATAATCTCCAAAAAGCTGGAAAGCCACTTCTGAGGTTTACTCCCTCTTACTACGGTCTGTTTTCAAATATAACATTTGGGCTGAGTACAATCTGTTGTCTGGCATCTCTTGAGCCTCTGAGACTCATTTGATATCACAAAGTCATTGTCAGCAACGTATATGTTATGACAGGCACGGCAAAAGTAAACCATGAAATAAACAAAGCAGTTTAATTCTGACTTTTTCCACTGAGTAACCAGTTCATCTTTCCTTTTTGACACGTACAAACAATCATGGTCCCCATGCAAAAAGATTAATGCAGATGAGAGGAAACAGACAGGAATCTGAGTGACTCTTTTCTAAAGATTAGGCGTGGTATAATATGCCTACGCTAAAATGCGTATTCTATACTTAAAACTAGAAAACTGTCTAAATGCAAACAACCCAAATCCCAACTGGACCAAAATAGTTAAAAGTTAGCTAAATGACGTTAGATGTTCATAAAATATATTCAAAAAAAATAATGGTTAGCTTAATGAAAAGCTAACAACCCACAGGAACGTTGTTGTGTCCCGTTTTCTGACTGCCACGGTGCCATGAAGTGGGTTAAGTTCAGCGCCACAAGGAAGCCTTAAGAAAACCAAACTTAAGCTTAATCATTGATGAAGAATTTGTTTGCTCATACTGGAATCCATCCACCAGCCCTCGTCTCTTATCCCCATCTACCATAGCAAATCCCTTCTCGTCTATTTTCCTTATCCTCTTCAGTGTCTCGTTTGCTCTCCTCCTCCCCTCTTCTGCCCCTCAGTCTCCTCCTCTAATGCCTCAATCCTTCCTTACTCACCCCTCTCTTCCTGTGGTGCCGTTTTTTTTCCTACTACTCTCCCCCCCCCCCCTCTTCACCACCACCACCATCATCATCCTCCTACACTCACATTCCCCGGCTAACTGGGTGTCACAAATCTTTTTAAATGACATTTTTTCTGTGTCCAAAATCTGAAGCTCAGGGGGAGGGGGTGGCGGTACGGGAAAAGAGGTTGAGCATGCGGAGACTTGGGACGGGGGCAGTTGTCACGTTATAATTAAGCGCTGATTTGGGACACTGATGAAAATGCCAACAAGAAACCAAGCGAGTGGATTATAGGCCAGGCAGCAAAAAGCCTTCTAACAAGAACGACAGATTCCCAGCAGTGGAAGGAAAGGATATGCTGATGATAGGGTATAAACATATAAGAAAACATAAACAACATAATACGTGGTAACCCAAACAAATAACATCAGTAGAATTTTTTATTATTTACAATAACATATAAAGCATGATAGACATAGAATGAAGACATAGCAATTCTACATAAAAAACAGAGAACCAGTCTGTAGATGTGAAAAAGAGACATGATTAAACAGATTGCATCTTCTCTGTCTTTGAACTAAGCTTCCCTGATTTAACTCATTAGTTATGCATCTAATTGGCACAAAGACAGCAGGTGCCAGAAACCGAAATGCATGCGAGTGTGCGTGCGTGTTTTTGCATGCGTTCGCGCGCGCGTGTGTGTGTGTGTGTGTGTGTGTGTGTGTGTGTGAATGTGGTTGCGCGCATGCATGGGCAGCCATTTGTCTTTAGCTCTTTAAGCTCATTAGTGCACATCCAGTGAATCATTTCATTAAATGACAATGACCTACAGCAAACTGACTACTCATCGCCGCCAGTGGATGTGGAGGAGTTCACACAAGCATGCATGACCGTAGGTGTGTTATTGCTGGACCGATACATCATGGTAGTTAGATTGTATACATGCATTAATCCTGTTTGATAACTGCCGCAGTACGTCAATATGAATTCAGCACAGGGAACAGAACCTGGTGGTGTTTGAGTTATTTTTAGTTTGCCTTTTTATGTTATTCATTTTTTCTTTCCTGTCTATTTTGTTTACTTTCGTCAGTTTTCAATAGCTGTGTAAGTACTTATGTTTAGAGAGTTTGTGTGTGTTAGTACATTCCTTCCTTGGTTTTCCTTAAGTCCGGTTACGATTATATTTTGCCAGGTTGTGTTTTCTCCTTCTCCCCGCCTCCTCCATGCCATCACTCCCCCCATCTCTCTCAGATGCCACTGGTTTTCAATCCAGTAATCAACTCCCTTAGTATTAAAGCTCCTCATTTTTCAGTCACTAACTCCTGGATTTTGCTGTTCTCTCCCTCGAGTTTCTTCCATATTTATTTACCCAGCCGTGTATTTGCTTCGACAATTCTAAGTCTCCTATTATTTATTTTTTTCATTAAAAACCTTTACAATTTCACTCAGCTGGTTCCTTAGCAAATCACGACACAATGTCATGAATGGAGTTCTGAGTATAATAATTCACACCGACTGATATAGATGATGAGTGTCAAATAATGAACAAAATAATCAGCCACCCTGTCTGTAAAAAAATAATAATTAAAAAAAAAAAAAAAACAGCCGGTGCTACTGGGACTGGTGGTCAGTAAAATGCTAAATCCGCTGCATTAGCAGAATCCTAAGGAGGTAAAAAGTAAAGCTGTGGTTGCCAATTTAGATGCCTAAGGCAAAGCATAAACTGCACCAAATGAAGTGACAACATACAGAGGTAAATGTTGAGCTCCAAAGTCAATGTCCTAGAAATCCACTTTGCAACATGTCCCTTTGCCTTATTAGAACTTCAGTGCTTGCTAATGAAGCCATGTTCCTTCGAGCCACTGACTGTCATGTCCACTGTGTCATGGCCATAACACCAAAAGACTTCCTTGCACATATCCAAGAGATGGCTCTAAGTTCACCAAACTGCCCTGTCTGACGATGTCATGCAAGAGAAAATCTCTCTCTGCCATCTAACTCTCTCCACTCACTATCATTTTTGAGTTACAGTTGAAATCAGATATTTATTTACATATACATTAACATCTTTTTATATGAGACCAAATTTCTCTTGTTTTAGGTTAATTAGAATTACCAAAAATACTTATTTTTACTAAATGCCAGCAATATAGAAAAAAACAAACAAACAAACAAAAAAAAAAACATTCTGATATGTGAAACCCAGTGCTGTAATTTTACTCTTGAAACAAGATGTCCAGTTTTCAGACCTCTGCATTGTAATGTCCGAATCTTCTCACACTGCACTGCGCTGAGGCAGGCTGTGTCTATCAAGCCATCAGGTCAGCATTTCAACAGTAACTTGGCTGACCTTGCAGATTCCATAAGTATAACAAGCATGCATGAACTCAGATGCAACACACTGCATGATCACTGTTTGTTGGAGTTATTTTCTTCCTTCTTGAAGTCCAAAATAAAAAAAAAGATATATTTTCCCCTCTAGACTCTCCAGGGATTCGCAAACAGAACCCGAAAGATGAGAGTTGTGTGCAGTTCAATTTTAAAAAGCACTCATCAAATGCAGAGACAGTAACTTATTAGTATTTTAAGTTTGGTTGGGGGTTTTAATCCATGCATTCTTCCACAACCAACCATTTAAGGACATTAATAATCTTGATATGGCCCAAAATAAAAATGAGTTTCACAACCCTGCAATAGAGAATTTGTGGCTGATGGAGCTTCAACAGCTTTGCAAGGCAGAATTGAGCCAGAAAGACAAATACTGACTTGAACATGGTGAATATTTATTATTTATGAAGTCATTTATGTTATGTTTTATATTTATTTATGTATTTATTTATTTATTTATTGTCAATAAAGCCTAATTTGGTTACCCATGGTAAATTTGTTAAAGCAAAGGGTAAAACATTCAAGGGGTAAATATTACGTGTGACGTTTGCTCATCTCGTTTGCTCTTGATGTTTTAAAACCTGCCATTTTAACAAAAACTATCAAATATGACAAAATATATGCAAAATATGCAGAAATTAAAAACTACAAGCTAGTCTAAGTTAAAAAATGCATTAATTCATTCAGTTGTTTTTTTTTTTTTATCAACAGTTACTGTTGTAATAAAAGAAGGTCGGTATTAGACCAATTAAAATTTTATATGCACACCATTGATAGTGGGAAGCCATGGGATGTTAAAAGTACCACAGCGCCTGTTTTTTTGGTCTGGACTCCCCAGAACACCTCAAAATAATTGATAGTCTTTCTGAAATGGCAGTTGTTCTAATTTGGGCTACCCTTTTCATAAAAGTTAAATTAGACGGCCACAAAAGGGTAATAAATAATGGATTATAAAATGCTGTGATTTAGCAGCTGTTGTTGGGCTAGCTTCGTCAAAATGTTCACCAATTGTCCTCCAAATGAGTCACAATTTGACAATATTCCAACCGTGTCCCATGGAAAACGTAAGCAGAATAAATGTCCTTTCAAGTCTGAAGAATGAACACAGTACATTATTATTCTGTTTGTTTTTCCCCATATAATTTCAAATGCACCGTCTTTATTAAAGCTGTACAAAAGCGGACAGCATCGGCTTAAAAATACACGACTTGGAAAATTGCAAGAAATAACTAATACAAAACTAAATAAATATGTTGACCCCAAAAGGTCTCCCTTTACAACATCACTACTTACTTCCTGTTTTCTCAGCTGTGGTCCTGACATTTGAATCACAGACCTCGGTTCTGCTGCATAATCTTATAACACTACCTTTCACCTCACTCCTTTTAATGGATATTGAGCAAAGACAGTTGGATGGGAGGAATTGGCCACATATGCACATTCTCAGAATCTTTTTTTTTTTTTTTCCCCTTTTTCTGAGAACCGAGCTACTGCGATGTTAATGCCCTCTAATGGATGTTAATACTACTTGATCTTTCTTTTAATGTAATCCTCATGAACTAGCCATGATATTCTTTGATAAAGTATGATCATAAGAGAGGAAATGTATCCCAAATAGTTTATAGTTACTAAACATTCATAGCAAATCCATGTTTATCAGAACTTGTACAAGAAATGCTTTCTTGTAAAAATCATATTTTACTGTAGCTTAATCTCGCACAGTGAAAACACATGGAGTAGGCTGCCCTTCACACAATGAATGATTTAGGTTTTTATATTGCAATGAAATATGCTTCAAAATTGCAGATCCATACCGAGTCCAATACTTAAATCTCTAATTTGTCATATTCACTGTCTTTCAACATGTTTTCTGTGATTTTATGCACTTGAATGACGAATCAGACTCACACAGCTGAGTCTTTAAGCCATGTATGAGTTGGTTGTGGTGTTGCTCTGCTTGCACAGATGCAACTTTCTAGTCTGTATTCATACAGTGTTGTTTTCAAGCCTTCCTTTCTTGTTAATATGTCCTATATATCTAACATTGATCGTACTGTAAAGACAGCAGTTATGTTGTGTACCTCCAATGCTTATCCCTGAGACTGACTGTTAACGCATTTGCAAGTCTACTGCAAACACAGTAATTAAGACACAGACAGCACAAGAACACAGCCAGACAAGCAGCGTTTTAATGAAGCAGAGCAACCCGTTCCTGTGCGACTCCAAATGGTTCGCATAGTTTCCACAGGGAGCGTTAATAAGTTGGAGGTGTGCATTGTGTCAACTGCAGCTCCCAATCAAACAACCTTGTGTCTGTGTTTATTTTCTGAATGAAAGTATCAAAATGGTGTGCTGTTGGAAAAATATTTGAGAAGCTCTTTTTGTAATGATTTTTTATTTTTTTTTGCCCCCCAGAAGGTTGTTGTTGCTTCACAGGATAAATTGGTAGTCTTTCACTCTTTGGTTACTTTAGGTAGCATCATTTAAAAAAAACAAAAAAAAAAAACATTTTTGCTAAATATGCTTTTAAGAATAAATGTAGCCACTTCTCATTCGGCTTTAAAATCAGTCTTCCAGCAATCTTAAATGGCCTATACTTTATCTAGTCTAGTTAACTTCGACATTGCTTACCCTCTGATGGAGGTAAGCAATGTTGCATTTTAGCACATTGTAGTCAACAGCATAAAGAAGCAAGGCTGCCACACAACTGGAGCCAGCGGACCCTCTGCTGGCTCCAGCAGAGGGTCCCAACTCCTTGGGCAGTTGTTTGCCCAAGGAGCAAACAACTGAGAGGAACAGAGCGGGTGTTTTAACAGACAACCTATATGTGAAGTCCAAACAGGCAAGTTTGTGGCCTGAAAGGATACATGGCCTTTAAAGGCACTTTTTTGTTTGTTTTTTTTCCTCCTCTCTCTCGTAGATACCATCTTATGGTTACTAGATTCCAGTCGGAATCAGATGGGATCTAATTATGGTTGAGAATATGTCTGTGTTATCACAGCCAGCCAGTCGAAGTCGATTCCTCAGAGCAGGTAAAAAATTTTATGTTTACCTCCTGACCTTTCAATTTCTATAACCTCCAGGGTATTTTTTTAAGAAATTTAAAATGTCTAAAACTTGGCAGCAGACAGAGGGCTGTTTTTTTTTTGTTTTTTTTGTAACTAAATGATCCTATCATATTTAACAACAGAAAGGCTTTTTGTCCAGCCGGGTCATTAGAAAGTAAATGTCTGACAGAAAATCCCCCCCATCAGCCAGATTTATGCTCGGAGTTTATTGTTTCAGTTCTGCAGAGTTAGACCTTTGTTCAGCTGATGAACTGAATGACTTCAATTGGACTTTTAAATCATTTGCCTACTCATTCTTTTTGTCTCTTGCTCCTCTTTATCATTTCTGCAGTTTGAATTTTTACCTACATCCAGGGGTCTAATTTCTAAAACATTGTGTAGGTTTCACATTAAAAGTGTACGCACACCCAAAAGCCAAAAATAGCATAATGGGGGGGAAAAAAAAATCCAGACTACTAAAACCATGCGCACGCATGAAAATGCCAGAAAGCAATTTCCCCTTTGTTAGTCACAGCTGCACCTCAATGTTTGTGTACAAGGTTTCACCTCATGTTCTGCCCTCTTCTCGCCCACATTCAACCATAAATGACCTGCGTAAAGCCCCTCATGAATACGAAGGGGACTTTAAATAAACCCGCTAATCATCAATGTTATTTAATGGTCAACAATGGCAACCAAAGAGAAGAGAGAAAGGGAACACAATTTCATCGAGGAAGAAACCACTGTGTTGGTGAATGAATTCAAGGGTCAAAAAAAAAAAAAAAATTGGTAGGCACAGTAGTGATGTGACAAGTAAAAGTTACACTTTTAAAAGTTATGGCACGCTCCGCAGTTGAGTGCTCATGGGTGTGAGCGATATTAAAGTGTGCCTCCTCGGCTCATATTGTCTGTAAAGGAGGGTAAGAGCCAACGTCCAAGTGGGAAGCCTCTGTCCCCTGCAGGTTATAGTGGAAAGCTGTGTTTGTAAATCAGGACTGAATACATTTTCTATTGACTTACAAAGAAGCCAGCCATCTGCAGACTATTCCCTACACTTCTGTGCACCAAGATGAAGGAGTCGTGTGACCCAGGGCATCGCATTTACTACATTTTTACTACATTTTTCAGGTTCGTGTTGGATTCACATTTGACTTGCACTTCAATGGCTAGAAAATGTTGGTGGTTTCTTCAGAAAATGCCCATGCATCCATCATTACTCATGAGTGTCACCTCAGTATTTAAAAGTTTACAGCAGGGGTGTCAAACTCAATTGCACCGAGGGCCACTTCAGCCTATTGGCCACCCTACACGGGCCACATAGACGGTACAAATCAGGAGTG
>NW_006800083.1:774774-785301 GCF_000485575.1 Poecilia formosa
GTTTTGTGCTACTCTGCGGTACACATTACACTCGTGATCATGTGGTGAGAGGAATGTGATGGTGTGAAAACTTTGATTAAATATTGTGCAGATTTTGATGTGAGACCTAAGTTGGCTTGCAGATCTTTTTTTTTTATTATTTATTTAAAAGATTCTTGTGTAAAATTATGGCTCACCAGCAAAAGCATAAATAACACTGCTGTCTTGAATGCTTATAATAAAGCTGATCTATGATTAAAGTTTAATATGGAGTGAAATTAAACGTCTGAGAAGAATCATGATGCAGTGTGACTTCAGTTCCCCACCTGCATGCACTTTGTTTATAAATGAGACTGTAGGTGATAATCCACTGGTGTAAAATGCATCCGTTTGTTTCCTGCTCTTTGTATTTTGACGAGCTTATGTGCCATTTATAAACCTGACAACTCATAGGCAGAAATGATGTCAGAAGACAGATGGCATCAGGTCAAAAAAGAAAAATGCTAAGCAAAAGTTATTCCAGGGTTATCTCCAGTATTGTCTAATGAGGAATGTTTAGTTTATAATAATAATAATAATAATAATAATAATAATAATAATAATAATAATAATAATAATAATAATAAGCTAAAGTAACGTAACTTAATAAATTAATTTCAAAAACTGCTCAACTTAACTTAAAAATGCCGAAAAGTGTATTGCATCTTCTCTCTAAGGTGCTGAAAAATAGGTCAATAATGCAAATTATAGCAATTTTAAAGTGGTGAATAAAAGTTTATATTGGTTCAATTTCTAGGCTTCGCACTTCATTAAAGTTTTGAAATACTGAGGCTAAAACTGCTAAGCTAGTAACTACGTTCAAGTCTAAAGAATAAATAAAATGGCTGTAATTATACTTATTTACTCATCTAGTACAGTTAAGTTTGGTCTACACTAAACCAAACTGTGACTTTTTATTTCTGTTTGAGTTTTTGTTATTGTTTTATTATTTACAGAGGAAGCCTAATGTGAATTCAGTAAATGATTTCAAACTATAAACTCCAAATATTTAATATGCAAAGTATGGGGTTCTGAAATAGAAAAACACCCTAAATCCAGTGATGGAAAAATCTGTAAAACTGTGATATTTTTGCTAAGACAGAACATCATGGTCATAAATCCACAGATAGTATGACTCACAAATGTTGTTTAATCCAAATCAGTCACTTATTAACAGATCTGATCAACAGAATTCACACATAATGATAATATATTGAGCCAATTGATTTGCACCTCACAAACAGACAAAATATACAGTATCTCCACAGATTTGTGTGTGACGTGCTCAGGGAGATCTTCCTCTCGTATTGCCATGACAACATCTGAAAGCTCCTCAGCAAGGGTTTCCCACAGTAGTCAGAGTGATTTTCAGTCAGCATTGCATCATGGTTTGCACAATGAGAACATTTCAGGACTTTTTTTTTTTTCAAGAGAAACTAGAAACACTTAGTAGTTATGGTTAATTCATCATCAGATGAAGAAAGAAAAAATATTAAAGAAGGTTTCCATGGGGAACATTTTAACATTTCATACCAGAGAGCGAACCAGACATCTTTCATGCAGAACTCAAGCCTCTAAAAGCAGTGAGTGAAAACTATCTTTTTTCTAGTTAGGAAGAAATCCAGAGGAACCAATCACATGAAATGCTTAGATATTGCCTCTCTAAACTCAACAATGAATCTGTTCTACTCCAGATGTCGCCATCATTTCAGTTGGCTTGTTGGCCCTCATCTCCACTTGGTGTTAATTGTCATCTGCACTCATCCTCAGAGCAACAGCTAAAGCCTCTAGGACAGAAAATGCTCAGCTGCGTTCACACATTCTGAAACATGCATGCAGATACAAGCACCCGCACGTCTTTCACAAATAACCTTTCCGAAAAGGCACGCTGAACGTACGGCACAAAAGAAATCTTGGGAGCAGCAAAAAAAAAAAAACACACAAAAAAATAAAAAAACACGAGGAGTCGTTGTGGACAAACATACCTGTAAACCAACGTGTCATCGCCGGAGCTGTTGTACTGGACCTGGAACATCCTCATTCCGGATGTAGGAGTTTGGCTGCTCCATCTAATGAGGGCAGAGTTTCCTGTGAGCTCCACCAATGAGACCCTCCTGTCAGCCCCTCTTGTTTCGTTGTTAAGCATTGCGACTTTGGAGGAGGTCAGGATGTCGGAGGGCGCCGGCTCAGAAGAAGGATCTCGGCTGCGGCTCGTGCTGTTTGCAAGATGAGGCACTGCTGTGACGACTAACTCCACCCGTCCTGTGGATTCGCCTGCAGCGTTTGAGGCGATGCACGTGAAGTTTCCTGAATCCTTCAGGGACGTGACGTTGATTTCCAGGCTTCCATTGGGGAAAACTAAAGTTCTGCAAAAAAATAATAAAAAAAAAAAAGGAAGTACATTCTACTAAACGTTTCCTGTTTTTCCATCAGTTATGATTAACAGAAGTATTTTCAGCTTGCTAATTGCCAGAATAAATAGGGAGAGATTTATTTAATCTTTGGAAGTTCACAAACATGTTGGAGTAATGTTTTCTTCCTCACTAGGCGGCCTTTCAGTCCCTCGGTGTAGAACTCATTTCAATCTAGATAATGATGGACCACAGCTTCAGCTAAAACTTTTTGTAAGGCATGTTATTTCTCTGGGATTGATGCACATTTTGCTCCTAACCATATGTCCATGTGTTGGTCAGAGAAGATGACTGCTTTCTGAGCTGTGCAATGACTGGATATTGGCCATGCTGTGAATGCATACACATAATTATTTGAATAGAGGAAGATTACACCATCCAGCATATTCTTGTCTGCAAAACTAACCTATCAGAAGTTTTATAGTAAATAAATCCATTCACAGTATACTTTTACTTCAAGTTTGCAGAACGTTGCCTTTATACAAGTACATTTCTTTAGTAGAAAAAAAAAACTGCCTTTTTTCTTTGTCACATTATATGTATTTTCAAAGAGGTCAATTTTCCGTTATCCACTCTTCAAAATGGAAAAGACAAAAAAAAAAAGGTCAATTCACATGAAACAAATATATAGTGATCTTCATAGGTCTTCAAGACAACAGCGAGTCTTGGAAACATCTCCATGTCTAAATTCGGACGAATACTTCAAAAGGTTTAAAAACAACAGGAACTGCGATAACTACATCTTTCTTGTGTTTAGTCGGCTGTTCTCCGTAGTGAGCAGGATGGAACAGCAGGTCTAAATGTCCCATTTAGAGAACTACAATATTCATTCAATGTGAGACTATGCAATCGAAAGAAATGATTAATTTATTGTTAAGCATTTGCTCTAAGGGTGCCATTAAATGGAGTCACCAGTGTTCATGAACTGAACTGACAGTGAAAATTGAATGGAAACATCATTTATTGTTGCAAGATTCTTCAAATTACAGGCACAGCAAGAACTGTAATATCATGGTGATACCTGGAGCCATTGGATATAAGTCGGCCTTCCGGGCTGATCCAGTGGACCTCAGGCTCTGGGTCTCCATTTGCTTTACATTTTAGACTTGCAGGCTGGCCTTCCATAGCGACAGTATGAGGCGACTTTCGAGTCAAAACTGGTGGATCACAAATAAATTCCTAAAAAGGAACATCAGAGAAGTAGATTAAGAGATCTATTTACTATTTGTGTGTCTGTGCTTGTTTTGTTTTTTTTTTTTCTTTGAAATGTAAAAGTGAAAGGTGAAACGCTCCGACCTCTTCCGGTATTGTCCAAAAGTATTTGGCGCTGAGATCTGAAGGGGAGGCACACGTCTCGAGGTCATCTTCTCTGGTCAGTCTCCTTAACCACAAAAGCTCACAGTTGCAATGAAGTGGGTTTCCACCAAAACTCAACACGAGAGAAGAGAGCGGGGAGCCTTTAGACTTGGCATATACTGGGATTCTCAGGAACAACGGATCTGGGGGAATCTTCTTCAGCTTGTTAGAAGTCATGTCCAGCCTTATCACGAACAGGGATAGACAATTGAAACATTTTCATGCAATAGCAGAGATAAACTTTTCTTCAGTTTTTTTTTTGTCAGTTCATTTTGTTTGGTAATTTTCGTGTCCTTACCTGGCCAGTTTGTGTAGATTGGTAAAAACTCCCTGGGGAACATTCTCTATGAGGTTATGATCCATGTTCAGGGTATTGACATTGGTGAGACGCCCAATCGTGTCCCACGGCACCTGGTCAAGGTTGTTGTAACTGAGGTCTAGGTCTTCGAGAGTAGTCACAAAGTCATCAAAGGCGTGAGGAGATATGTAGTGGAGCTGGTTATTGGACAGTATCAGATGGCGAAGGTTGGTGAGACCTTTGAAATGGTCGTCCTGGTGATCGGAACATGTGAAAAGACAATAAGATCCCGAAATGCAGTCATGTAGGTAAACATCAGTTGCTGTGAGTCATGATCGGTCGACCATGAATCGTACCTTTATCACAGTTAACCTGTTGGAGTCCAGATGGAGCGCTCTCAGTCGCCGCAGATCACTGAATGCTGAAGGAAGAATCTGACTTATGGTGTTTCTGGACAGCGTCAGATGTAACAAGCTGGTCATGTTGGCAAAGTCTTTTCTTCGGACCGCTGCAAATTAGCAGAATAAGCACAACAAAAAGAGACGATTTTATAAAAACGAATGCCAGAAACTATGACATTTAACAAAGACAGTCAGAAATTACAATTTAAAAAAAAGTGTACAGCAACAATTGTGCTAGAGCAGAAGGTCCCACATAGTTGGTGTATCAAGCTTAGTTCCTCCTCACCTTGTAGTCGGCTGATACCCAAACCCATGTCTCAGCTTATCTATGACTGCAATCAATCAAGACAAACTGTCCCTGAATGTGGGTAAATCATCAATGAAACAGCAGCTGTCATTCTAATGAAAAGGCAACCAGGAAGGAAAAACTTAATGACCTCACAACCAAGCTAGAAACTTCTGAGCTAATATTATTATTATCTTCAAGTCGTCCCGTACAGAGCAGGAAAGGTAAAAGGAACACCAGTAAGCATCTGAAAAACATAATATATGCTCTGTCATGATGCTCCTGGCGTGATGGGGTTTGTCTAATACGTTTTAATTCAGTGTATAATGTGTAGCCTGGAAGTTTTTTTTTTTTTTTTTTTTTTTTTTATTTGCCCAGGCTTTACTTTCTGCACATCAAACACCCTCCCACAGCAGTAAACGCGTACTTGAAGGGAACATTGTAAAGTGATGTATTTGCATCCCTAGAGACCAGACCTTGAAATAATCAAAGCAGTGCAGGGACATCTTGACAGAACTAACAGCAAGCCAACATCCAATGTGGAGCTTTGAATTGTCCTTCACGAAGTAGAGCTGTCCTTGAAGCTATTACAAGAAAGCATTCCCAAGAGAATAATAAAGAATAATGTTTAAGACTTACTTTTTTTTTTTTCAAATCCCAATTTTGTATTATATAACATATATTTGCTGTGATGTTTTAACATATTTTAAATCATCGTTTTATTCAGGCACATTGAAGCGGGGATGTGCGCAAACACTTCCTTCGACAAAGCTGAAGACTCATTTGTTTAGATCAGGGCTTAACTGTCTTTGTATATTATCTGATTTCTTTATGTTAGCTTTTAATTTCCTTTTGTTTTATCTTCAGTTAGGATATTTAATCTTCTATGTTTTGGTATGAGGCACACCATTTTTCTACTGATTGAGATTTGTTGAACCGAAAAAAGAAAAACAAAAAAAGTTAACATGGAATGACCATCTTATAGATCTTCATTAAGATAACAGAAAAAATGTACAGGGCTTGAAGAAGGAGAAAATTATATAAAATATGTGTAAAGTAAGGGGAGGAACCAGTAATGAAAAGCTAAAGAATAGACAGAGAAGAAAGAACAAAGGATGACACTGGGTGCAACTGCAACTGGACAGGAACTGATTCTCGATAAATGCAATCCACACAGCATCATTGCTCTAGATACTGGCTATTTACAGAGTCTTGTAATCAACCCAATTGTTCAGAAAGTTAAGAAGACAAAATATACACTGTAGATAAAATTGTACAAGAAACATGGATAACCATAGAGTTTAGATCTATAGCTCAAACCCGACCTGGAGTTTGCCCTGGGGCGGAGCCACAATTATATGGTTGGTGTCTGGGTTGGGGTCAGGCTTCCGAGGTGCATTTTTAAAAAGAACAGAGAAAACTAAACACGAATGCATGATATAAAGTTGTTTTAATCCATTTGTTCTAGTTTAAATAGAGAAGGAAGTACTTTACCCTGTTGAGAAAAGAAAGGAAATAAGGTGCAAATGTTTCATTCTGCTGGGCACCTAACAATCATATGTCCCAGAAGATTTGCAAGCAGAGTGCAGAGTGTGGTCTGGAAATACTTTAAACCGGTGTCAGTTTAAAATATGTCAGGTTCACTACGAGCTCGGGCCTCTAATTACAGCTAATTAGTCAGGTTGGATTGGGGGTTGGCTGGATTTTTTAGGCCTGGTTTTAACTCTAATAACTACAGCTTTTATAAAGGAAAGGACATTTAACAGTTTGGAAGAAATTCACCAGGCATGGATTGCTGCTGGACTGGAAAAGAGGGTACTGCTTCTGCATCACTTGTGTCAAGCCACTCCTGAACCAAAAACAACTTCAGAAGCATCTTCCCCAGAAGAAAAAGCTCTGAACTGTTGCTCGGTGGTCATAAGTTCTTCTTTTATTGCAAACCAAATTTTGCTTTTTTATCTTGACATAAAAAGTCTGGAGTGGAAAAAAGTAGAAGGTCTGTAGAGGGGAAATGTGCAAAATTTAAGTTTCTCGAGGAGCAGTCTGTAGTTCCAGTCAGAAAGTTTTTGGAAAGCTGCTGTTGTTCCACTGCATTTCACGAAGTACAAAGAGAAATCGCTCATTTCGTGGGAAACTCTATGAAGCACTGTTTTGATAGAGATTTTGATTTCATTTCCCAGCAGAACATGACATCTTTCCCCACACTATCAAAAGTACCAATACATGGTTCGTTGACAACAGTATTCCTCCGTTTGATTGGCAGCAAACCGGCTTTACCCAAATCCAACAGAAAATTCATGTGGTGTTTTTCAAAAGGAAGATGAAGGACACCAGCTGAACGAAAGGAACCTCTGCTTCCTTAATGCATCCATGCAATGCTTCACTGATTCAATAACTCATGCAAAAAGGAGCCCTGACCAAGCACTGAGTCCATGTTTTGTACAAATGGACATACTTTTTATTAGAGTATTTCAGTGTTAAGAATTGTTTTCACAGAAACTAAATTTCTGATTTTCATTTCGCATTAGCCATAGTCATCAAAATTAGCACAAATAAATGCTTAACATATTTTCTTCTGTATGTAATGGAGCTATACGAGTTACATTCTTTATTTAAATACTAATTTAAATGAACTTTTAGGTGATATTCCGATATATCCAGATTCAACGTTTTAGGTTTTAAATGAAAACAGTATCTGCTGAACATTTTTCTGCAGAATAAAACTAGGAAGAAGTTCATTTAAATTTGTGTCTCTTTTGTTTTAGTGGACTATGGATTAGATAGCCAATGTGACTACAGATTAGAAATAAACCGATCATGTTTCAAAGTAACACAAAAAGGTTTTTGATGTCAGATCTAAAAGAAACAAATGAGATTAGCTCGGCCAAACAAAAATAATATAAAAAAGGTAGTTAAATTTAAAAGGACGATTACAAACACAGCAAAAAAATTCATTTTCAAGAAACAGAATAAAGAGTACCTTGCATTTGTATTAACAACGGTGAACAAATTGTTTCAGCGAGCTGCTGAAACAATTTGAGATGAAGTCGATATGCATCCAATTATTAGTATAACACTGAATTTATTATAGTTTAAAATAAACAAAATGCCTGTAGTGGAAATAAGGGGATATGCAAATATGTCATTTGAATTTTAGCAGTTTATCTGTATAAACGACAGACGGATCCAAGTGTGATACCTGTGATGAAGTTTTCTTGAAGACGTAGCTCCACTGTGCGTCGATCGATGGCAGTGGGAACAAAGAGCAGGCCTGTTTTGGAGCAGAGGATGGCGAGTGATGGAGAGAGGCTCTGGCACATGCAGCGTTTTGGACACGACTGTCCTCTGCATGCTGCTGCCAGCAACAGAAAAGAGAACCACAGCCGTTCCATTATCCTCCCCAGGAAACAGGGCAACTGCAAGACACACACACAAAAAAACAGAGGAGTGAATTAAAGTGGAGAATGAGAATGGTACTGCTACAGCAAAGGCCCCCAGGAAGTAACAAACCAGGGTGAATCACTGCATTCCGAGATTCTTTGTTCAGGTAAACAAGCATACAGGTTATCTCCAGTAGTTTGTAGTTTGGTAAATCTGCCAGCTTATGAACATCATGCTGTTAAGCTATTTACTGCAGGTCCTCTATTGTTTGGGGGGTCGGGGGGGGATTCTGCTTTTAATCTTCAAATGTAAGTAAAGCTTATTAAGAAAAAGAGAGTCAATAATAATAGAACGCATTCTTTCCTCTGGTTGTGCACTGCATTATTTTTGCCAAGCCACATCTGCTATTGTACATCATGGCAGGCATGAAAATGTGTTATTTTCCCCACATCACACAATAAGAGATCAATAACGGCAGAACAGATTCTTCTGAAAAGATTATTAAACATTTGGTGCAAACATAAAGTTGTAAGGCCATGTTTCTTAGCAGCAGCATTTTCTTCAGAATAACTTCACATGTTGCATTGATATAGAAGCACATAATGAGATGTAGATGTTTCTGCGTACAAGTGCATTGCATTTTCTTTAGTTTTTTCCTGAAATAAGAACTTCAATATATATCAATGCTTTTTTTTTTTGTAAAAGACTAACACAAACTAGTGCATGATTGGGATGGAGGGGAACTAATTGTTTTAATTTTATGTTAAATAGATGACATTTTGAAAAATGTGACATGCGTTTAAATTTCGAACCCCTTACTCGATGCTTTGCGGAAACGCCTACAGTTACCGTTTCAGTCTCTTGAGGTCTGTCTCTATTGAGAAAGTGGAATGTTTGTCCATTCGTCCTAGGAGTCTCTAGGGCCCAGCGTCTCCCGAGTGCAAAAGCAGCTGTGCTCCAGCGCGCCATGGCAGCTCTTGCGTGGCCCAATCTGGCGTTTTGTTGGCATAGGCCTTGCTAATTCCACCTGCTTTCGGCTGCAGCTATGCCAGCTGCCTTGGGGTTGCCTTCCTGTTTATTCAGTTTATTTTAATTATTTTACTTTCAGTAAAGTTGTCATTTGTTCCGGCTCAACGAGCCACGTCGTAACACTTGAAAGCAGCAGTGTGTTCAGGCCGTATGTTTTCTGTTGCGCTGAAACACCGCATGTGTGTCAAGAAGTTAGATTCTGGTGTCATTTTACCAGAGCACCTTCGTTTACATGCTTGCCGTGTCCATTACATGTCAAGAGAAACCTCAGATGGGACTTGTGGCTTACTTGCAACAACTCCACAGTCTTGCCTCTCTCCCATAGATTAACGATGCCTTGCTCAGCCTTTCAGTCGAGGCGGATGATCATGTCTTGGACAAACTCTTTCCATTTTCAAACGGATAGACTGAAGAGTGCTATACGAACTGTACAAAACTTTGGACAATATTTTATAACCTCAGCAACAGAATTCAATTAAATTGAAATTCCAAAATACTTTATTGACCCCAAAGGTAATTTAAATAAATTATCTATTCAGCAAAGCAGTGTTACATACTAATATTGCATGACAATAACTGTAAAATGCAACACCTGCTGCAAACTGGACCCTTATGGCAAACTGAAAAAAACACTAAGTTGGACACCCAGTCTACTCATAGCATTAGCATAGAAAGCAAAGGCAATTCTCTCTGTCTTTCTGTCTCTAACAGACTCAGTTTGGACACAAAACTGTAGTTCTGTACCAAACGCACACATAGCTTTATAGGCTGATATCAGTATGCATGTTTTCAGTCTGACTGAATAAAATGCCTCTGACAAAAATTTCTTATTTTGAACATTGCCTAACAATTTCCTCAGATACCATTTAGTAAAGATGTGTTTCTAATCTTTTTTTTCCCCCATTTTACATTTTTTATCAATTACTTTTTTATGTTTTCTGGTTTAATTCACTATAATTATTTAATCTTACATGCATTCCAAAACATTTTTTTTTACTATTAATTTCCCAGGACCACTGTCATCAGAGTGTTTCTCTAACTGTGTCTATATATACACGACTCCCTACTCGTCACTCTCTTTATTCCTATGTCGTCAGTTTTTGACGTTTACGGAGCTCTACGACGTTCAACGAGAGCACCCTGCACGTCAATTAATGACGAGAAAGGTCTAACCAATGCGTCAACATGTGACTCAGAGGGAACCTGACCAAGCATCCATATATGACAAGCCGGGAGTGAGAATGTGTTAGCGTGCCAGCTTACATGTAGGCTACTCCCCTCATGCATGTACACAGATGCTCATGCACACACACACACACACACACACACACACACACACACACACAC
>NW_006800083.1:785317-793085 GCF_000485575.1 Poecilia formosa
CACACACCTGCCCTCCTCCCAACATTCAGCTGCCTCTTGCTGGGCTGACAGTAGGTAACTTGACCTCTTTCCCAATCTGTCCCTGGGTTACGTCTCGCTCCCAATGATGAATCCCTCTGAATCACTGATTCCCCATCCGTCTCCAGACGTGAACGTGCTGGAACTTTGTGTGGATAACGTCCACCAACAAGATTGTAGTATTTATTTATTTATTTTTTGTGTGTGTCAACTCAGATGTTTTTAGGCTTTTTTTGTTTCACAACTCAAATGACAGAAGACACAGTGTCGGTCAGAGAAGAGTGGTCAGGCAAGCCAAGGAGTAATCAGAGGTTTTATTGGGTTGGCCTTCAAGAAAATCAATGGACTGTCGCGGTTGGAGCGGCATAAAAATGTTGATTGGCTTTTTATTTGTACAAACTTTGGAAACCGAACTTTGGAAGTAAAAACTGGAGTTTCATAGAAAAAAAAATCAACAAAACTTGCAGTGCATTAGGCAGGCAGATAAGCAATGTGCTATTAATGGTGAAACTTTTTATTTCAGAACCTAAAACTTTAGTTGGAATGTTTCATAAATAGCAAATGCATTTCAGTTTAGCTGCAGTTTACAGGTTGGTGGTAATTTCCTTCTGTCTTAGTTAATAGCATTACATTAAAGCCATTATAATAATACCAGTGGTTCTGAGTAAGGCTCTACAAAGCACCGAAGTTAGTAGATGCTTCTACAATACCTGTTAAATGTCAAGTGATTCATCACTGCATCACCTAGAGAACGACTATTTCTAATTTTATAGAATCTCAGTAAGCCAGAGTATGTACCTGGAACTCGGCTGATAGGTTTAACATATTCGAGCGCTTTCTTTTGTAGAGTGAAATAATAACTAGAAAATACTATAATGCACCCCTTTTTGTGTTGAATTACCAAAACAGTTAAATATCATAGTTAGAAAAATGACAGGAAGACTGCAGCCTGGCAAAAAAAAAAAAAAAAAAAAAATCTAATCTGATAGAAGCCCTTCATAACTGATACAGACAAATATGTGCAAAATATGAGGAATGGAAAAAGTGACAGTGAAATGGTAGAAGAATTTAGGAGGAGCACTGCATCATCAAGCATTTAGGTGATAAGCAACGAGTTCAGGTTAAGGTTCAGGACAAGTAAAATAAATAGAAAAAACACTTCCATTGTGACTTTGAGAACAGATCATGCTTGCTTTCAATGGTAGAGCATTTCCACTGCACCCATCAGCCAACATAATGTCCACACCTTTATGTCAGCTCTGGCATCTCGTACTAAGGTCCATATAGGTGCTGACAGCGCTCTCATCTCTGTTTCTGTCTCCGTTTCTCAGCAGAAACGGAGACAGAAAAAAGCCTGAGACTCGTGCTTCTGTCTGCGTATAGAATCTTACTGTAAGTGCCTGAATATTATGGTACTGAGCTAAGCTGTATAGTAGCCTACCCATTGTTTGTGCAGCACTTTTTTTCCCCCAACTTTGCATACACTGCCCTGCTAGATGAAAGAGCCTCTCTACCACCATCAGACTCTTTGCTGTCATCAAAGGACTCAGAAGAAAAGCAGGTAAACAGCACGGCGGATGGAGCATGCTTGTTGTAGCAACAAGAGGGGGGAAATTGGGATGCGGTGGGGGGCGAACAGCAGGCTGGATTCCACGCCTGGCGTGGTTCCATGATTCCGTGCCGAACGGTTTTCTTTGCGTTTCGCACTTTCTGCTTGATAAAAGATGTCTAGTCAGGTCAAAGGGTTTAAGTCGAAGCAAAGTCATAAGTGATTAGTGTAAAAATTTAAGTCAAGCCTGAAGTCATTAAATTTGTTACTTGAATCTCAGGACACTGACATTTCGGGATGTTACATTGTGCTACATTATAAACCTACACAATTGTATAATATATATATATAATCCTGACTACCAGTAGTTCATTTTTGTCCTCTGTAGAGGACATTTCTAAACTTGAATATCTCCCACCCCCTGCATTCTACTGAATTAATTCCTTTTGGTATCTGGAGAGGACATTTAGGGCTTTTCAATGATACCACATATGAAGGGGTGGGACTTTCGTTCGTATCTTTTTCTAATACATAAAAATTGTGTTCATCAGTAATAACACATTTTATGGGAAGAGACAAAGTAAGTGCATAAAACCTTTTATTACCTTTCAAAGAATGTGGGATTTAAAAAAAAAATGGTGATTGGACAATATATTTTTTCCTGGTAGTCAGGAGGATATGATTAAGAACTGTCACTACGAATTTTCAATCTAAACTTCCTTGCTACTGAACCTGGCATTGCTCAAATACCCCTTTCACACTATTATGTATACACATAATATATGTATTATGTTGCAGTTTGACAGTTGAATTTTGCTCAAGTGAACAGTGGTATACTGTCTCGTTTCTACACATCTGGTAGTGTAGCATAAACCATGTAATCTTCAGGTAAGCCAGATTTTTTGCAATGTCACAGCGATTTTAGAATTGATCAATCTGTCCAGGTTGTGCGTGTTTTTAAACAAAAACGGGGTCACCGTCTCCTTGCAGTCTGAGCCATATGCAAGTGCTTCGCTTTGCAAATCAGTCTGACTCAACACGTCAACGTCAAAATGTCAAAGCGCCAAAACGCAAGCTCCATCTTTGCCTAAGCAGGCAGCCACGGAGGCATAGTTGCATTTTTGATCATTGAAAATGGAACAAAACCTGTTGTGTGCTATGTGTGCTTTGGTGGACAACAGTACATTAGCCTCACCAGTAAGGCTTACAAGTGAATCAATAGCATTGAGCTTTAATCCAGCAGTGGGTCCTGTGTAGTTCCATTACAACCTGCCCCTCTCTTGGTACTCATAAAATCCTCAACAGAACATTCTCATTAAGCAACAACAATGCTCCACAGCCTCGCAAGATTAAAAATAGGCAGTGCTGCGACAACTTCTGTTCATGTCTGATTTCCCAGTGCATCATCTAGGAAACAAAGTAAAGTGCGTGCAGCTTCATAATCCTAGTGAAAAATGCATTTTATTCTGTAATTTGATAGTACAGGCTTTCCACTATCTCACAGTGCAACTGGGATTCTGAATAAATAACTTGCATAAACAAGACGCATGGGCTATTTGACAGCCCTTCCATTTTCACCTGCTCCGTGTTTTCTGGATATGTGTTAGATTAAATATAACTTCCCATTATTTGTGATTACTCCCTCCACTAAACCTACTCCCCCCCCACCCCATCTCAAATCCCTCCAGCGACATCGTGTTCGGCATCCAGGCATCCACATATCCATATTTTTCTCATTTTCATATGTTTCCGGCTGCATTATATCTATTTTAGACTCGTGAACGTAACCTACACAAACAATACAATGTAAGAGCACTTCAACTTTGTGCAAAAACAAAAAAACAAAAAAAGGTTTAAGCACTTCACTTATTCAGATTCTTATCTCATCACCCCCACAGCTTTCTTTGCAGTTTCTGTTACTCTGCAGCAACTCTTGTTACTGTATTTTTATTTTTATCATCCATGCATCTTCTTGTCCGGGTTTATACTTCCTGTTTTTTTTTCTCTTCTCCAAATAAAACTGCATTTATAAAGAATATCTGTTATAGGATGTGGTTTTTATTGTTTTCATGCTTTTCAAAGCATGAAAACATGTATTATTATTATTATTATTATTATTATTATTATTACTATTATTATTATTGGTAATAATAATAATACATAAGAAGCCACCATACTTAAGTCTTTTTAATATTAGAGGATTATTTTTAGTGCAGACTTCACTTTGCTTGACAACCATCTTGACAACCATTACTCTGCAGTGTAACACACTTTCTATATAAAAAATAAATAAATAAAAAGCACATATTCTTGCTCTCCCACACCAGACTATTCAACTATTGACATGTTGGTTTGACATGAAAGCTGGTGTTGATCGTTCAGCAGACTTTGTTTGTTGTAGGGTCTTCAGCTTCTGAGAACTGACGACACAAGACATACAGACCCGAGTTGCTTTTCTCAACCTGTAAAAATGGGCCACGAAAGTGGCTTGAATGGCAATTTAATGCATGTAAATGGTCGTTATTCCAAGGTATTTGATGCAGGATACAGCTTGACATTTTTTCCAAACTACTTTTAAGCGGTTGCAGTGGTGACTGCACATTCCAGACTCCCTCGGCACGCTATAGTTTGAGCAGAGCGAAAATAATGAACCGAGATCCCAAATGTAGCTTCTAACCCACTTTTTTCAGAAGCACCCAAACAATGAACATCAAAGGTTTTGTAGAAGTGCATAAGATTCCAGGGTTGACTGTGGAGGAGAAAAGACAGAAAAGTGCAGCCATTGACAAGTTTCATGGTGGATTCAGTTCATACATTTTGCTCATCTAAATTTTTTGGCTTACATCTGTGCAGCATAGTTTTAAGCATTGATTTGGCTTTGGCCAGTCATTTATGAACCTTGTGCTTTCATGCTAACTAAATGTTTACTGTGTGCTGAAGTAGCGTGTGCTATATTAGGGTTTTATATCGTAACAAGCACAAGAAGCTACAGCCAAACTTCAAGGCACCACACAGTGATGTGTAAATGCTGCAAACAGCCAACTGGTCAAAAAAAAAAAATAAATAAATAAATAAAAATCCCCACCTGTGGGCATGAATATCAGCGTCACTGCAGCAGCACGCACTCAAGCACATTGCCTTGTTTTATGAGGCTGTTTATTTGAAGTCAGCTGCACATAAATCCCAGTTGTGGGATGGATTGTTTATTATGAGCATGACTAATAAATTCAAGCGTATGTTTATTAACCATGTGTATGGATTCACAGATTGATCTGTTTTTTTTTTTCCTCAGCAGACCAGCAGACTGTCCTCAATCATTTTGACATTTAAATGAGATTAAATGCTTTAATCTCATTTAAAACAATAATTACTTTGTGCTATGCTTTTAAAAAAATAAAAAAAAATCTCTGTGAATGACACTGTCTGTTACAATGCCTTGTGAAATTGTTCATATCCGTTGACCGTGTTTTTGTATTTTGTCACTTTACAATGACACACATCAGTGCAGTTTATTGGTAATTTGGGAATAGGCCAACTTAAACTAGTTTTTAAAATATATTTTATAACCAATAACAATAGTAAATGTGTGGAATACCTCTCCATGGCAAACAGCAAATGTTTTGGGGTATGTCTATGCAAAATAGCTCGAGCTCAGTTAGATTTCGAGGGAGAAACAACATCGTTTTTAAGTCTCAATTGGATTAAGGTCTGTCAGTTTGACACGTAATTATGTGCTTTCATCTAAACAATTCCATTGCCTCACTGGAAAATGGCCTCCGGCCAAGTTTAGACTGTTTTTCAGGCTCTACTGCAACAGAATTTCTTCTAGGATATCACTGCATGCACATCCAATATATCCATCTTCCCATCTACTCTGACCAACTTTCTCTGTCTCTGCTTAAAGATGGGGCATGTACCTTTCATAAAATGTTTTTTTTTTTTTTTCGTTTTTACATATTTATTAAAACTGTCACTATATGCCCTGACAGTATAATGTGATCCAGATAATCTGTGAAAGGACTGAGCTCTTCCACCACCTCCCAGTGCTACTATTTCAGACTGGAGAAATAATACACCACTTCCAGTCAAAATTAAACAATAAGAGCCAGGAGGAGGATCTTAGCACTGTCAATCATCCTCATGTACATGCTGTTCAACATCCAACATGGAGAAACAACTTATTGTTACAGGAAAAATGTATATCTGCCGACAGTGGTGGCAAAGCTAGCGACCCTGAGCATCCATGACATGGTCTGCTGACTTGGAGAAGCTGTAGCATAGAAAGGTTGACTGACAGCCCCAAGACCCTCCTCCTGGCTCTGATTGGTTGTTTCTGACTGAGCTCTATGTTTTTGTAGTTGGCACTGGGAGAACTAGGAGAAAGCAGAGGAGCTGAATTTTTTTCATAGATTGTCAGTCTCATGCTATATGGTCACAAACAAATAGGTAAAAAAAACAAACATTTTTTTTTTTAAATAAAAATTACATATCCCAGCTCTAAGAAAAGCTTAGAGCCACTTCATGCGCATCCACTTCCATATTTCAATGTGAGGATAAAGGGAGGTGATAGTCTTACTTTTCTGCTGCATTTAAAGTGCTACATATGGGCCATTTTATTTATTTCATTTTGGCTTCATTTAACCAAAGCTGCTTCTTTCATATTTGCTGGTCCTCCCCACTTGCCTTGTGGTAAACACAGGTTGACACTAATAACTAGTAGGCAATTTTACTGAATACAAGTACAGCAAAATAAGCTTCCATAAAGTTTTGATTGAAAAAAATGCTAAACAATTTAATTTTTAAACAGCGTATAATTATTCTTCAATGTGCAACACTGAATTAGTTTATCACAAAAAAAAACAAAAAAAAAAATCCTGTGGTATACATTGAAATTTAAAAATCTAGCAAGTCAACTATGGAAAAGTTCAAGGGAAAGAAGTACATTTGCTCTGTGAATCTTTGCAGTGTAGTCAAGTAAACACAGGCACACAGGTAAGTTGCATGTTTGCTGAAAAAGCAGCTTTGAGCATGCTGCAGTGATAAATAGCTGATTCCACCCATATTGAGTGAAGTGTCATAAATGAAAAATAAAAGCAAAGTCGAGCCATGCTGAGTAGAACCATTCCATATCGGTACATATTTAAGACAAAAGGTGCTACTGACTCTAGCTTATAGGTGAACAACTATGGTTTTAAAGGGTTGGTGTCTTTCAAATTCTGCAATACGTCTGACTGAATTCTTCTCACGACCTGTGGATAGGTTATGCAACAGGGACTCCACCCGTCGGGGGGCCATACCGTCATATTTTATTGCTCCAATAAAAGTAACCGTTTTCTGTGTGGCACAAAAATAGAAAACTCCTGATTGGGGGCACAACGTAGGCTGAGGCATATCCCAACAATGAGTGAGGACAAATTATTACCGGACTATCAAAGAAAACCACAAGACTCCAGCTCGCGAAGGCCAGTGCACTGAATCTTTTAAATGTGCTCCTTGTCCAACACACGTGGATCTAATAACTCATGCTGCATGCTGAATTAACTAATCAGCATGCAGTCAAGTTCTTCGGAATCCTGCTAATTACCTAATTATGCGATTCAGGTGTGATGAAGCAGAGATGCATCTAAAAGTTGCAGGACACCAGCCCTCATGTTTTCATGACCTATACTGGTAACACATTAAAACAATGTAGAAACCCAAATTGCTGCTCAAAACTTTATAAACATTTCATTTTCACACTCTAATTCTGCTTTGCTTTAATTTTAACCTCGGCTTTCCATAGGCGCAAAACCCCTGAAACCTCAGCAGCTCCCCTGACACACAATTACTGCAACGCTTGATCAGTTCCTGTTATGTTTTCCGGTGTAGAGCAACATAGGCTGCTTCCAGGAATTGCAGGATACTTAAGTTTCTAACTGGAGCCACAAACCGCAAGAAAGCAGATGTTCAGTTATTTGTTATTTTTCTTCCAGGTTTTTTTTTTTTTTCCATTAGGTGTAAGGATGGGGGAAAAAAAAATATGTCTGTCATGACTCTGAAGCAAAATAAATCACAAATGTGAAATGATCTAATTCATCTATCGCCAAACATTTAGAATGGCTTAGCTAAATATACTCATGGGTAATTCAACAATGAAAGCATTCTTGAATTACAACATTAACATAAAATCAAACCTCATTATTGCTGCAGTATGTTATACTT
>NW_006800083.1:793139-804689 GCF_000485575.1 Poecilia formosa
GTCAGGTTTCCCTTCATGTTTGGTCTACAACATGTAGAGATACGGATGCTGCTTTGCACTGTGGTTAAAACCATTAACAGCATGCCTACTCGGACAAGATCCTAAATAGAACGGGACTGCTCAGAAGGAGACGTCAGTCCGGTCCTCTAGCTGTGGCGGCGTTCCTGACTGGATCGAAGCTGAAGTTGGCTTTCGATTGTAGCTTCTGATTCGGGAAATGGCTAAAGGGAGATTATAACGGAGGCTCAGATGTATTTGCTGGACATTTTCTGTTCAGATTTGTTTTAACAGTACACTTGCTGAACAACGACAACGGTTGTTCGTAACCAAGCAACCGAAATCAACAGAAGGCTAGGTAATGGCAAAAGACAAAACTAGTTCCTGTTAAGCATTCTTCAAAATAAAACGAGATATCTCGTTTTAACGAGTTACGTATCTCGTTATAACGAGATAGCGATCGATTTTTTTTTCCTGCGTGATAGCAATGCGCTTCCGTAAAATTATGATTAAGTTGTGATGATATAATAAAAGTCAAGCTCCTCTCCCACTTCTCCCAGTACTAACTGCAGAAATACACCACTCAGTAAAAACAACAAAAAGTGAGTGCAATAAGGTAAAAGTGAGCTTGGTGTTGTTTCATTGTTGGATGGAAGAAAGGAAAACTTTATACAAGTTTCCTACAGGTACCTTTACATCATTTTAGATCAGTACAAAACCTTTACCTTATACATAGGACAAGCAAAATTAGTGACATATTTGTGAAATAATCTTTTGGCCAGAGCTGTACAGTACATAAGCACAGCTCTCCATGTACCTGCTCATTTCTGGCTTGGTCTTCCAAAGAAAACAAAACAACAACAACAACAACAAAACAACAACAACAAAAAAACAAAACAAAGACACTGATACAGAATGAAAAAGCCAAACCAAAGTCTCCTCCCATTTCATCATTGTATTAGATCAATAGATCTGGCATTCGCTTTTTCTCACTAACAGCTGAAGTGTGCACTCCTGTCCTCTTTGTTTCACCTGCACTGAACTGTAAAGGAGCCGATTGCTGACCTTTACTGGTGGCTGAGTTTCCGTCAGTATTATCTTAATTCTAACATACTCAACCTCACACATCTGAGATACATGTAAGCAAGTGGTTCTCAAACTTTTAGGATGTTTGTCACATAAAAATCCCTGTTCAGTGTTTATTTCTCATGCATTCACCTGTAAAATATGACCTGCTATCAGTCCGTCCATCCATCCATCCATTCATCCAGCAATGAGACTGGTCACAATTTCAAAAAATGGCAACATAAAGGACTCACAACCATGCGTGCATACCCTGGTAAATAAAAGAATATTAGGAGCTCAATTTAAACTAATCTGTATGCTTTTAAGTTAATTTAATAAAACATGGTTAATTGGAATATCATCTATGGATGTACTCCAATAGGTGTAATTTAATACGATGGCGCATTTTAAAACTTTTGTTCCCCTTTATACATTTCTTTGAGAATCATCGAAGATTATTAAAATACGGTGAAGTTGTTATGACTGAAAGTCAGACAAATATGCCCATCATCATTCTACAACAATTACAATAAGGAGCTCTCAGTTGTTTATCACTCTCTACACGTGATTGTAAAAGCTGTCACAAGAAAAGTGAAGAAGTCTCCAGGAATGACAGATGTTTTTGTTTTTGTAAATAAAAAGTCAAAAACATACAGACAGACTTTGTTATGTTTGACAGCATGATGCCCGATTTGCATGTCTAAATTGCTTAGCTGTTCCCAGACAGGGTATCTTTATTTATTTATTTATTTATTTTGTTCAGGCCAGATATAGTGACGGAGTAGCTGTTTTATTTTGCGTACTAAAAATGCACAGATTTATGTTTCTTCTTACGAAAGTGTTTGATCAGTTGGAAGAGAAAAAAAAAATCTGGGGATTTTCTAAGCAATTTAAACACAGGCACTCAGGATTGCAGCAGAAGGTTTTGAGTTCAGATGGTGGCAGTAATTACTCACTGCTTCTTTTTCTAAGGAAAATAAAATGTCCTTCACAGGTCATATCGACCCTATCTGTGAAAACAGTCCGTTGTGCTCCAATCTATTTTTCTCCACCATTTCTCATCCAATCAATGGAAACGTGGAGGTGTCTTGTAGGTGTGGAGGTGAAATGTTTATTGAAAACATAGCATACTGCAGTGCTACCGTGTTTAACCTATTTCAAGAATCGCTGAGTTTAAATGCGGCTATGATCAAAGAGAGCGCCTTCTGATTAGGCGCAGGCTCTGTGGTAAGAAAGAACAAGACACGATCAAAGCACCTTAAATCCAACTAAACCTTGTTCATTTTAATGCATAAATGATGCAGTTATGGGGTTATGACGAAACAAAGGATTGCAATTGTCCCAAATGTGACCAACTTTGCAGCAGTCATACGCACCAAGATGAACGCAGCATGAATTAGGAGATCTTAAAAAGTGGGTAATTACAGGGAAGCATCAAGAACTTAGCAAAACAAATCAGTGAAATATCAAGACAGAATAGTGTTAAGCAGACATCAGCAGTAAAAATAAATAAATAAATAAATAAATAAATAAATAAAAATCAGAAAATACACACAAAGGGAGAAAATAAATCATAAAACAGTAGCTAAAAATGTTGATTTGAACATGTAAATGCAAAGATTAATGCAGAGATTAACCAGTAAAATCAAACTTTAGAAGAGACTTATTTTTTTAAATAAGTGACACAACATGCATGTGAAAATTTAATTCATTTACAAAATGAAATGTCTCTATTTTTCATTGAAAATACTTATGAGGACAAGACCAATAGGGAAAAAAAAACATATTTTTTCTTCATAATCCTCTATATAATTTGAAATTCAACACTTTTTTCACACAATAGACAATATACAATGATCAAAACACAATCTAGCAATTAAGAAATTGCTAGATTTCTTAATTGCTAAGAAATCTAGCAATACTTACAATAAGACTTACAAGAAGACATTACTGTAAGTTCTGGATGAATGAAATATCAGCACACTTTCCCACTGAAGGGCACCTTCACATTCGATGCCCAGACCACCGATGGAAACCTGGCTAGGTGATCTTCTCGCTTTAAAAATCCAATTTACTGTGAGGACCTCTGGTGATAAATTTTTACCAAGAATGGCAGTCTTTGGTCTCACTCTCAGTCAGACCCATTCCCACTTGAGTAAAACTTTCACTGCACGAAAATAATAAAGTGAACATTTCCACAAGAAGCCAAGGGTGTGGAGGATGGAAAGACAGGATCATTACTCTGTAATCTGCAAATCAATGAACATTAGCTTGAGCAGGCTTTTGTTTAAAGACAAACGGAAACACAAAGAAACTGTAAAAATGTTGCAGCAATAGAGAGGATGAACAGCTTTTATAATGTGCAATTTATCCTGAGTACGCCACATGTTGTAGCTGTAGACATTGACAAGCTTGATTTCACACAACAGTCTTTTACAACATTATCCATTCAAATTTGACCAAAAATTATTAAATAAAACTGGAATAATTCCCCGACGTCCATACCTGCAATTCATCATTATCTTTAACAAATACGCATGTGCTGGCTGGTATGTGTGAGCACATAATTTTGGCACATCGCACACTGTCCAGCTTGCAACCTTACAGTACCCCTTCACCGTGCAACGAAGATGGATTATCCTGTCAGCTCTCTTGCAGAGGCACTGGAAAATATTGTGTGCATAATGAAGCACAAACATATGTGCACGTGCATGTTCACTGAATCCTATACCTTTAAAAAAAACAAAAACAAAAAAAAACTGGGGGGAGGTATTGTATTCTAAGGTATATTCCAAAGCCTATAATAAGAATGAATACATGCTTCTTGCTCTTTTAGGAGCAGTCATACATTGTTAAGTACTCAACTGTTTGCCTGTGTGTCTTAGCTTCCAAATGCACACGAGGTAGTGTTTGTGTGTTCTACGTGTTTCTGCAGAGTCTGCTCTAGTAAGAGCACTAGGTTGTTAACGACCTTGAAAGCAGCAACCTCCATCTGCCACACTCACTCGCACACATGCTTCTTCTGCGACACACATCACTGGTTATCTTATAGTACACCATGTTTGTTAGTGAATGCGCGTACAGGTAATCTCACGTTTTGCGACCTAAGTCAATGGGTCACCTTTGTACGGTTAGCTGCATTTGCGTGTAATGATGAAAGATGATGGTGAAATAAATTTCTACAGTCTACTGAACAAAATCTTTGTGTCATTTCCAAAAAAATGACAGTTTAATTTGATGAATGGAATGGGTGAACAAACTTGAAGAGTTAACTCAAAGCTAAAAAAAAAAAATAAAAAATGAAGTAATGTTTTAAAAGGTGCACAAGCCTCACAATTAGGGAAGTACTGAGCATAGATGAGGCTGAAGAAACAACAAAGCGCTGCCACAGAGCATCGCTGGAAAGCGCCGGTGAAGGAAAAGCTTCTATTGGCTGCAAAAGACAAACTTGATGGGGGCCTGTAGCTTAGCAACGTCCAATTGTAGAAGGTTGGTAACAGTGAGGAGATAGAAAGCCTGCATCTGTGTGTGTGTATGTGTGTGTGTGTGTAGGGGGCTGCAAGAAAGTGCAAGATTGGTCCAGTGATTTCACAAGTAATGAATCTGGATGCTTGCCTTCAGAGGGGGTGAGCATGGGAGAGTTCCAATGGACGCAAGAGGAAGAGACACTTTACTGGTGTTGTAATAATTATGAAGTAAGAAGCTGATTTTCCAGACACTAACAGCGTCAAGCCTTTTTTAGAAAGTGAGCTAATGAAGCACATTTTTATCACATGAACTTAAGATTTCTCTAATTTTAACCTTCCCCATCACGTGGCAAACCTCCCCTTCTTCCCCGAAAGCACATCCAAACTCTCCCTCGAGTCTTTCCACACATGGTTGGAAAGCTTGTTTGTTTTCAAATCGTGCCAAATCTCACCTCTGTGGGAATTGTGCAGCTGCCTGTTTACATCCTCATGGAGAAGGATTTCATTATAGAAATTACTGAAAAAACAAGGTGAATGAGATTAATTGGTGCTCCAAAACAGAAACGGAGCATGAGATTCCCACAACCTCTGTGCCACTGAGAAAACACTAGAATAAAATAAGTAATAAGTAGGATCCAGCATGGCTTTAGAGGAAATGTTAGAACTTTAAAACATCTGTTATGACAGAAATGAGAAAGCAATACCCAATAATGTAACCCACAATAACTTTTTGCTGTGAAATGGCACCAGCCATAATTTGGTGCCTACCTACAACTTTTGTATCACCCTGGAAAGGTCATCTGTCAAAGGGCAAAACAGAGACACATGGAACAAATAACCATGTGCACACATGCATGCATATTTGTGAACTATTTAAAGAAGCCAATAAACTTAACTTTCTTGTCTCAGGACAGTAAAAAGAAGTTTGAATACCCTGAGAGGGGTCTTGCATGAATGGGAAGAACATATAAGCTCCATGCAGAAAAGGCCTGGGCTGGGATTTGAACATAGGACCTTCTTGCTGCAAGGCAACAATACTAAGAACTTCACCATGCAGTATAAGAAAATACTGTTTATGCAAGATTACAAGTGGGAATCGAATATAGGACAACACTTCGGGATTCGACACTAAACAAAACTGGGAAAGCAGGGACATCAATCATCGCACAATCCTCTCTATTAGGTAAGGTAATTTAATTGATATAGCACATTTTCAGCAACAAGGCAATAACAAGTGCTACATTATCCAGATTACTGATTCCTCTGTTGTGGTATGTTCTGCTCTAGCCGAATGTTTTCAATAGGACTGAGATTGAGACTTTTTTTTTTTTTTGCATCCTTATCCTATCACCAAACTCACAGAGTACCAGTTTTCAGTTTATTGGCAGAGTCCAAGTGTCATTGGGTAACCCTTGGTGTTAGATAGGTAGCTTGGACGATTATGGGCAAACAACCAATGGTTGCACAGTTTCGTTTGTTTTGCTGCATCAGGTTGGCTTACAGAGCTGTGCTGCTTGGTTTGTGTGGTACTCCACGGTGATTGTGGTGATGATCACCTGTTGGCTGATGGGAAAACTACCAGACATTGTTGGTTCCAACTAACCATGTGTTTTCCAAGCTGCTCTGTCCAAACACAGCAGAAAGCTTTCAAAGCCTTATGTGGAGAGGTCGTTTGTGGGATGTTACAGTTCTAATGCACCAGGGATGTTTGTGTTTGTCAGACCATTTTTAAGAAGAGAACAAAAACAGGAGTATGCAATCAGACAATTTGATTATGTCATGGTTTTCTTAATAGATTATGTGCATTTTTTTTTATCATTTGTATCTTGCTAAAAATGATTTTATTCTTTTAAATGGTGGTTTTTCTTATAGAAGGAACTTCTATTATAAAGTCTGGAGTAAGAGCTTCCTCATGAGGTTTGTGCCTCAGCAAGCACAGAGTGCAAGGGTTCTCCAGCAAGGGGCCCAGTGCTACCTTCTATGTTGTTATGAGTTCAGTTTTATTACTTTGAAAATATTGGAAGTTTTTTTAGTTGTGACTTTTTTTCTGCAATCACTTGCACAACAACACACTTTTACTTGCTGGGGAAATAAAAATAAAATCACACCACCAACTGAAAGCCTGACGTTCTGAGTCCTCCTTCCAATGTTTGGTTAAATCCTTCACTAACAGCGCTTTTTATTTAAAATCTCCTGGTATTTAAGAGACTGAAAGATGTTATGCATTCTAAAAAAAAAAAGGTTGCCAGGGCCTTTGGAAGATAAACAGGCACAATGCGTCACAGATCCTTCAATAGACTTTGCAGCACACAGTGGACAAACTCACCTGAAGAGATCAGTGAGTGAAAACCTCACTCCAGATGTACTCTGACCAAAGCAGTCAAGGTACAAAATTTGCGCAAGTTTTTCCTGCTTTGACAGCTGCTGCTTTGGTTATAAACTTAAAAAGAGTTGGGGTTTTTTTTAGCTGCATATATTATATCTTGTATGAGCTACAAATAAAAATTTATTTGACTGACTGTTACAAAAGATACTTGTTCTGTGAAGTAACAGTTACTGTCAGGTTTATGAAATGTCAGAGCAGCTGCACCTCGTGCCTCTTTGACATCATAAACCAGGATTTGTGTTTTTAAAGGACACGTCGCAAAGTTGACCCATGTTATCTGAATGACAATAGGGAGCTATGAAGTTATTGGAGTCATGCTATTATCACAAACCTACAGTCTGAAATAAGGTAATGTGAGTTTTTATGAGGACATGACAAAAAAAACCCTGATGAGATTTCTGAATTGGTCATTTCCAATTTGAACTGATAAGTCACTGAAACCCATTTATGAAATTGGTGTCAGGTTCTGTTCCGCTTTCTCTAAATAATAAGTTTTTCTCTTAAGCTGCTTAGAGTAAGGTGGTAAAGTGGCTCAAATGCCTATATTTACAAGTACACATGTGCTAACCCACAGCAGTTACCCAGGCCGACTGGCGTCTCCAATCTGGGAACACTGCTGGGATCTGAAACATACTTCTAACAAACAGGCACAGATGTGTTTTTTCATGAATCTGAGTGAGGGTACATTTAGAAAAAGGCTCCTTTGATGCATCTTTCATCCTATTTAATTTTTCTTGCTCTATCACACTTTGTTTCTGGGTCTTTTTTTTTTTTTCTTTCAACTTGTTAATGTTCTTCTTTTGTCATCTTACTCTGTGCCATCCCGCCCACCCATTCGTGTCCCTCTGCTGTATGTTATAATGCCCTGTCTTCCTCCTGTCGCTGCATCGGATAATGAGGTGATTGTGGCTGCCAGGACACTGCATCAGTGCTTGTTGTGTTGTTGGATGTTGTAATACTCTGATATACTCTACTCCTAACCAGACACACACTGAAAATCACAAGTCACCCACAAAGTTCCTTTTGCACTTAAAATTTATGGCAGCTTTTGTCCTCTTTCCAGAGAAATAATCACAATTTTATTATAGCTCTTTCCAATACTGGGCATATATGCCATGTTGACAAAATGTCTTCATAGTGACCCTTCAGTGATCATGAAATGGCGCTGAAAATATCCATGTTACACCCCTAAGCTAGAGATGCAGGCATAGAAATGGTAATAAACCTCTTTTTATTTAACTTTATTTAAATTTTATGTTGTGTTTTGCCAAAGAGAAAATAGTATTGAGCGACAACATTGTTAAAAACAATACAAAAGATCAAACTGCAGTACATGGTGTTAATATATATCTTTTTAATACTCTAATTCAAGAAGAAAACATTTCCCATCTACTTCTTCATCTGATTTGAAAGGTGTTATAACAAAGCACACACTTACTAAATAAAATGTTCCTTACATTAATGAGCATTCATTTGCACATTTGTCTGCTTTATTGCTTGTCTTCACAGTTCTTATGATGATTGACCTCGTTATTCCAACTTGGCTTGTATTCCCTGAACAAGCACATATCCAAGTATAGAAAATCCAGTAAGCACCAAGTTCTTCAGACTGCTTTTTCAAATGTCTGTAAAAAGAACGGGTTGCTCCCAGGAGATCAGTGAACTCCAGAGTGGCACCGTGTTTCCACAGTCGACTGTTAGCGGCATTATAACAAAGTGAAAGCAATCGAGAACAGCAGCAACTCAGCCATGAAGTCGTAGACCATGTAAAATCACGTGGCAGAGTCAGCAAATGCTAAGGGAAGAGTGTGCAGAGGTCCCCAGCTTTTTGCCAAATCGATGGCTACAGACCTCTAAGCTTTATGTGGACTTCAGATTAATGTAAGGACATTGCATAGATACTTTCGTGGATTGCGTTTCCAAGTCCAAGCAGCCACATCCAGACTTTAAATCAGGAAGTACAGTGGTGTAAAGCACAGTGACTGGACTCTGGAGCAGCAGAGACATGTTCTCTGGAGTGATGAATCATGCTTCTGTCTGACAGTCCAATAAATGAATCTAGGTGTAACAGTTGTCAGGAGATTGACATTTGCTTGATTGCCTTGTGACAAGTGTAAAGTTTGGTGCAGAGGATGTTGTAATGCTTTTTGGGAGTTGGACTCATCCCTTAGCTGAAGTGAAAAAAAACAAAAAAAAAAAAACACTTAATGCTTATGAATACTAAAACATTTTTAGACAATTTTATTTATTCTATCTTTGTTGGAATAACATGATGATGATTATGATGGCTAGATTGGAGATGGTCCCTTCCAGTTCCAACATGACTGCACATCAAAACACAAAGCAAGGTGTATAGGGATATGAATGAGTGACTCTGATGTGTTAGGAACTTGAATGGTCTGCACATTCAACAACCAGACAGAACAGCTTTGGGTTGAAGTAGAGTGAGTCAGACCTCAGTATCTGACCCCACAAATTATCTTCTGGAATAAACAACAAATAATCCCTCAAACATTCCCTCAAAAACTCACTTCTACACCTTGTAGACATGCTTTCTAAAGCAGGTGAATCTGTAAAGGGCAGGTCAACTCTGTATGAAAGCATTTGCATTAAAACATGTTTGAATTAAAACATGGGATGAAGTTAAAGCAACTATTTCTTTAAATACAAACAAAAAATTGAGCTGCTCTTCTCGTTTCTCATTTCTCAGCTTTACTGTTCAAATATAAAAGGCCATCACAATTAACGTTCTTGGCCTGAATATAAAAGATTACAACAAGGGAATCCACAATGTGACGACAGCATTGTAAACAGTGAAACATAAACAGCGTAAACATAACTTGAACTTCAATCCACCACACTATTAAAAAGGAACGTGAACATCTAGAAACTGTTTGATATGTTGGACCTTTTCCAAGGTCAGGCCAAGCTGACCTTGGAAAACTTTAAAGACCCGGCAAGATGTTTCCATCAATGTTTTACCAAGCCAGAGAAACTGGTGAATAAAAACAACTGCAATCCCTTAAAGCTTTCACCTCCGTATCTGTGACGGTTTTATGTTTGAACCATCCATTAGCAGTTTGCCCTCACTGTGATTTACAACTAAAGACAGTTAAATCTATTATTGCAAGTTCTTTTTTTTTTCACTCTGGCTTTTGACTGTCTGTCTTTGTCCTGCTTATGTGTTATCTGTAGCAAGACCTCTTAAAAACTCATCAGATTAACTAATAGAGTTCTACGTCAAACACAGCCCATCCTGAAATATCAACTAGAATAGACCTTTTCTATGTCTAGGATTTTGCTGTTTCTTACTTGTTGTTTTTCATCTCTTTTATCATTACTCTTCTTTTTATTACTCTTGGTTGCGTTGATTTCTTTTATACATTTACCCAACTTCCTGCCAATTGCGTTTTTTTTTTTTGCTGTCTTTCCTTTTTTCACAGGTTTTCTTTGACAGATGTGTCTTGTTTTCAGAGAGCTGTAGCACACACTTCTCATTATGTGATTAGTTATTTGAAAATAATTTAGTGGAAAAGAGGTAAAAAGACAACAGAGGAGTTGAAATGCTGGGTAGGACGATAGAAACAAGGCAGCAAGAAGAAGAACTTCTTGCTGCCTTGTTGTGCTGGTAGGCCAGAAGAAGAACTGGCCTACCAGCACAAATGCAAACAAAAACCCAAACTAGATGACAAAATGGAAAGTAAGAAGATAATTTTGTGTTGTTCACCAGCCATTTTTGTGCAGCTTTTACCATGTAAATGTTTGGTGTAGAGATATCACCCACCAAAACCAAACACATACACTGTTTTTCTTTCTCACATATTGTGACAAATTGTTCAGGGTTCTGCTTTAAATTGATCCCTGTCAATGGAAAAACACACAGAGAGGTGCATGATGTGATTAATATTGTGCAGCGTTTATATGGGGAAAAAAAATGGTTTATTAACGTGAAAAAAATTAAAAATTCTGGCTTTTAGCAGCAGCTTAAGAATTATATGGCTGCTACAAGTCTCACCTTCAGTGACATATTGGGAATCTTTATGTATTGAATGACTCGCGAGAAAGTCTAATAACTTATTTATCTATGCCGAAGGCGTCTATTTGACAGTGTGAAATAATAATACCTGTGGGTATTTACAAGGATAAGAAGTCTTGTCATTGAATCCAAGTGTAATGATGCAACGGAACAAATGAAACTCTTCCTTCCATGAAGGAAGAAATAAAGGAATAAATGAAACTCCTTTTTCTTTCTTTCAAAACATATTACCAAGACAGTCATATTTTTGGTGGAGTTTTTGCTTCTACTCTTCACTGTTCAAGTTTCTTTCAAAACATGTTACCAAGACTAGTTAAACTTTTCCAGATGTCCACTTATGAAACATCTGCCTAGGAGCTTATTCTAGGCTGATTTGTTCATCATCTACACTTGTATGGGTACATTACTTTAACAAGGACACATTTTTTTTGCTTTAAAGTCTAAACATGGCAGATGTACTTCTTGCTTTGAAGGTTTTTTTAATGTGGAAAACAGTTCTGTTTAGATTAAGGCTGGTCTGTGTTCACCCCAGAAGGAAGGAAGGAAGGAAGGAAGGAAGGAAGGAAGGATGGATGGATGGATGGATGGATGGATGGATG
>NW_006800083.1:804817-833052 GCF_000485575.1 Poecilia formosa
ATGGATAGATGGATTTTATTTATTTTTAAACTTTCTGATAACTGTGTGGATGAAAACAAATCAAATGTGGTTTTTCAATTGATGTATAAATATTGCCCTAATGAAACGTTTTTTCATCCCACACTAATTTAACATGACTCCCAGTCGAAAACAGCAGACCCTCCTCTTTTTCCATTCATGTAAATATATTTAGCCCCAGCCATACTTTGCTGCAGATCAGCTTCAACATACTTAACAGTTCAAAAACGTTTGATTTCATAGAAAAGTTTTGCAAGAACACAAAAATAGGCCATGAAAGACATAGAAAGCAGTTTGAGTCTACCATGGACTGGAACCTGTCCAGTATCTCATTCCTACATGTGCAAAGCTAAAACTCAAAATTTAAGTGTTCCTAATCTTCTTCAGGCAAATATAAATCCAAGTACATATTATTGATGTGTAGCAGATGCTTGTACTGTGATTAATTTAACAGTGACATCACCAAAAACTATAAACAGAAAGGAAAGAATGAAATGGGCAAATGATCAAGTAATTTAGAAAGAGTCATCGGATGAATTTTAACATTGTGTCTGATTGTTGTATAAGATGTGTTCCAGATGACTGACCACATCATTGCTCTAGGAGCACATCGCGTCGAATCTACAAGGAACTGTAGGCTGACACTGTTAAACCCCGGACAGTTACAGTCTGGAGGAACAAGATAATCATGTCTTATGCATTGTGTGCACACAGTGTATATTCAATTAATATCTGCTTTGCTGAGACAGCACCTCATCTGTATAATCATGTTTCACTGCAGCTGCCAGGGTGTGGAATTTCACCTGAGCACCAAACCCCTCCTCGAGTTGTCACCTCTCAGATGAAATGCATTTATGCATATAGCTTTGGGAAATCGTGAAAGTAAGACGCATCACTCTGCCTCTGCACGTGTCTGCTGGTGCTAACTCACTGACATAAGCTGTAATGTAACTAAATTTAGACTTGTCCAATGTCTTTTCTGTTTGACGAACATTATTACTGGCACACTCATACCACCCACTATGTGTGCAATTAAATAGAAAAGCATATTAAATAATTTTCTGGACCAACTTTGTCAAAGAGGCAAGAGGAAGGAGATGACCTGCACAGACCATCAGAGAAACAAATTTGCTTATTCAAAATCGCTCCTGATATCAGCTTCTAACAGTCAATTACCTTACTTTGTTTTCCTTCAGCATTCTGTAAACACGCAGAGTTTCCCATCAAATACATGCAACCAAAAGACAAAATGCAAACTTCACACAGACCAAACATACTTTAAGAAATGATAAATTAATCTACTGGCTGCTCTTCCATGTGGTTGATTTATCAAGATGGACTTTTTTGGTGAATTTCAAATTGGTAACTTCATTTAATAAGCAGCAGGTATCATATGTAGTTGGGAGCTTCCACATTTGGATAACGAAGCAAAGCGTTTATCCACATAGTCTAAGGAGCTCTGGGGAAACATGCAAGTTATTTTTGGGTAACTTGTCAACAAGCTCACCTCACTTAACACAATAGAACAATCTTACACCTCAGCTGTTACTCAATTCAGTTAAAAGAGTAAGTTATTTAGAATGTGGAGATTGTAAATCCCCCTTCATCACGCCATTACAACAGTGGTTCTGCATGTCATTCACTGATGCCGGCAAACATGCGGTTCCACCAGATGTTTGCCAATTGCTGCTGCCATTAGTCTAAAGGACTAGCGGCAAACACTCATTCAAATACTCATGAATGAGGCTACATATCCGGAATGTTGCTCTGACTACAAAATTGTAGCTCAAAAAAAGTTGATTTTTCATAATACTCCCTCTTTAACCTTTATTTTTACAGCAGGTCTTTGGTGTCTGGGTCAAACTGTAGCAGGATAAATGGTGTGCTGCCACTGGGAAGTGCGCCTGCATGCAGAATCTTTTATTGTGACAATGCTGTTATTTATTTATTTCACTAAGTTGGATGGTTTGCATTTCTGTGTTTCAGGTACTGGGGCGATGGTGACAGTGGTGACCCTTGGCCATGTTATCTTGTTTGGTGTTTCGTTTTCTTTTTTTCTTTTTTTTTGTTGGAGCACCCCTTTTTGCTTTTGGTTGCTGTGTTTTGTAATGTCCAGGGTGATTATCGGGGTCTTTCACTGACTGTTGTCCCCCTGTCCCTCACAACTCCTTTCCTGGTAAACGTCAGTATTTCCTTATTTTTTTAAATATATTTTAACCTCAGCCAAAGTCCCAATTGTTTAAAATTGAATAAAAGTTCAAACAATGTTCTTTATTATATTACTTTTTTAAGCCTTAATCTGTGTGCTTATTCTGCTATCCCCTTGTTTTGGTATATTTCCAGGTAGTACTGCTGTTTCTTTTTGTTTTTTTCTTTAGTCATTTCAGCAAATTTATGAGACTTAATATCATCCATTATAACAACTTCTTATCTTTAAAGAAAACCATATTTCCACACAAAATATACAAAGGTATGACATATCACACATGATTTAGTTTTTTTTTTTTTTTGTTTTTTTTTTTTTTACTGCATCTTGTAAACTGCTTATGGCAGATAGTCCTCCCTCCCTCTGGCAGACACAAAACTAGGTATGAAGAAGGCAGTGAGGGCTACAAACAAGAAGAAAATAAGATTGTGGTACAAATTGTTCTGCCACTAAAATGAAATCATTTTTCTACCTGCTTCCAAGATGGGGTGAGTGCCAGAGCTAAAAGTCCATAATACAGTGACTTCAATAAGAGTCTGGAGCAAAATTACGTGAATGTCTTTTGTCTCAACATTAACTCAATATGCAAAACAGGTCTCTCTCTCTCTCTCTGTCTGTTTCTATCTCTCTCTCCCTCTTTCTCTCTCTCTCTATGTCTCTCTCTTTCTCTCTCTCTCTATGTCTCTCTCTCTCTCTCCCTAATGGCTTCAACTAAATATGCAAAACTGGCTTCTTAGCTACACTTTGGTCGGCAGCACAATAACTGCATCCTGTTAATGTTTCCAACAGACAGGTCAATTACTGCAGCTCAGAGTGCAGAGTGAACATATTTAGGACATTTAAAGTTCTATAATTATCTTAATCACTTTTCTTATCAAACTGGATTCATCTTCCTCATGCTGGTTTCTGCAGCAGCACCAAACTCTGTTATAAAGATCTCAATTTTCCCTGAATCGGGTGTCACAGCCGCTGGCCATTGCATCTCTGTGTATATTTAACCTGGACTAATGTGTTTGCGCAGTTTGCCATGTTTAATGCCTTGAACGGGACCGTTTCTGGTTTCCAAACCATGCCTTGTTAATCCTGGGTGAGATGCCCCCGGGCGTCTCACCCAGGATTGTTGTTTGCCTATTAAAATGCAGTTAAATTCTCCACTTGATGCGTTTGTGGTTTTAAAGTGAGCTCTGCACCATTGAGCTTTTTTCATTTGTACGAGCCGCCGGAAAACGGCTTGGTTGAGCCGTGCACTGATAATTTTCTTGCATGTAAGTTAGTACGCCAGGACTTGGCATATGTTCAGCCCCAGTTTGTTCTGTGCTGAATCTGTAAAAACCTGCACACAATTGCTACGCATGAAGTATGTTATTCATCTAGCTGCAGAGAAACTGGGTCAGTTACTTTAGTTGCATAGTCACTGTCGGAACAGGTTGATTTTTACTGTTCAGAGTATTTCGTATTGTACAGTGACTTTTATATTTGAGGGACGCCATTTTAATCATCGCGTAGAAACTGGAGTAATTATTAGATGATCATTAAAACATATATATTTTATGATCATATAAAGCATATGATCATAAACATGCTTTTGTTTGAAGTAACTAATTCTGTACACAATGAGAGGTAAATGTCCAAGCACAGATTCAAGAACTTCAAGAGATACTAGATTGTCTTTACAAAAATGAGCAATTTCTTAGATGAGCAGCACATCACCAATTAATAGTTTTACAAGGTATTGCAAATGCATGCATTGTAATGTATATGCAAATAGAGGATAGTGTACGTGTAGCATATAGAGGTCACTAAATTCCAGAGGTAAACAAAAGTTTAAATAGAAAAAAAATAAAATAACATTGGTGAAGCTTTTATAAAGGTTTATTTTTTAACATTGTGAAAAAGAAAATTATGCCTGCATGTACGTAAGCACAATGCAATATTATATACCTACATTTTCCAAAGGGGGTCCATTGAACTGTTAATTAGCAATAAGAATCTTCGAACCAGAAGATGTAATGCAAATGCAGTAAAACAATTCCACAGTTTCCTACAGAGTCCATTTTGCAGTAGCACACTCTTGGATTCATAAAACACAAGAAAAAACATGAACATTGCCTACCTCTATCTGATATGGTGTGTTAGATTAGGACTCAACATGAAGATAAATTGCAGTCACAGTGACAGGTAGATGGACAGAAAAGAGGAGGGACCGAGGGAAATGGATCCAAAGCCCTAGGAGAAAGAACAGAGAAACATGAACATGGTTAGAGCTAATAAAACCCAGACGTCCCAGTGGCTTTGTAAAACTACCTCAGAGTGGGTCTCTCCTTTTGCCCCCCCACCTATTTGTGGGACCTGCAATACATCACTGGTAAACTCTGACATAAAAGTTTGCCGTTTGGTTCACAAAAGGAAAAACATTACTGCACTTGCTCCCTTCATACATTGATGGAATATCAGCCGTTTCAACACAAAGTTTTGAAATTACATTACGTGATCTGCATAAAGTCTAGATGTATTGAAATACTTTCAGAACTAATTCAATCATAAACCTCAGTCAGGACAAAGCTAATTTCTCCTTATTGTTTATTTATGGTCATCTGAACAGAACACTACACATAGTAAGAGCTTTATAAGATAAGACTGAGGCTTCAATTATGTTCATGGAAGGAAGAAACCCTAGAAGCCAGAACTTAATCTGAATAATTTACCATCAACACTGGAAATATTTTTGAGTACCTTAAAAATTGTGGGCAGTGATGCGAAGAAATGTGTCCCTCTTTTAAACCATCCATCCAATATTGATCAAAGCACTATTAAAAGGAAACTGACAGTCTGTACTTTTTGAGTTTCAGTGGAGTGCACACAATGAATTACACATCAAATAGGATGAAGGCATTATGGCATTCAGTTTCCAAGCTGTCTGAGCTAACAAGCCAAAGACTATTAGAAAATTATTATTACTCCTATCAGGGATCTAAAGCGGTCTCGTTGCCGATTCATGTTGTAAAAAGGTGACACAGCAAAAGGACAGCTGACATCCTCACATGCAATGTGGCAGTCAGCACATAAGTAACAGATGGCCCCTGGCTAATAGAGTTTATTAACTTTACATAAAGAGGAGGTAGATAATTGCACATCATAAAGAAAAGGTTAGGGCGGTAAAATATATCAGCAAGTGTGGAAGAAAGTCGTGTCTGTGCACTAATTAAAGGCAGCAGAGATAATTTAATAATTAAACGTTTCATCAAATCTAGATCAACAGCAGTTTGTTTCCGAAAGAACAGGAGTGTGGGTATATGTTTTACTTTTTATTTTTTTCTGTAATAATGTTAGACTTTTTTTTTTTTTCCTCGCATAACCTGAAAATGTATGTTATTGAGAAATAGCGACAGCATGAACACTTCTGTCAAAGTCTGCCCAAAAACAGAGGCTGGTTTAAAAGTATAAAGTACTAATTATCTTTCATGAGAGTCTCATCTTCTATTTATGTGTGCTTTTTGCCTCAACTCTTTGTTCTATCAGAACAATACCCGAGAGGACACTTGGCAGCATGATATCCTGCTGCAGTTAAGTCCCTGGTGGCAGGTGCTTCTGGCTTCAATAAGGTACATAAAATTATTGTACTCAATTGCATGATGACTTTCAGAAACCCTAGAGTTTCATTACCAAAAACTACATGTCGGTTTTAATGGGGGAAATAATCCCATCGGCAAATAAAACTTTTAAATCTCGTTTTAGTAATAAAAAAAAAGAAGCCCATCCTACTAATTTACAGTAGTAGGAAAACAATCAAGAAGGTACTTAATGACATTTGCAGAAATGTTTTTGTCACCATTTGCAATGTTAATTAATTACTAATGTTATTAATGTGAGTTGGATGGAGTCTTACACCTGACAGACGAGGTAGCAGTGTAATAGGACTGTGCTAAAGTATGGAACGTCAAAAGCAATATAATGAAATATGACAATAAGGGGAAAATGGAGATTTGTTGTCGCTGATATCCTGACAATCTTTAAAAGAGATGCAACAAAAAAAATCTGATTTTTCAGCTTTTCCAGCTGAGAAAATCCTCTTGGGAACTCTTCTTCCAAGTAATAAACTTGCCGTGCATTATTGCTGCAATATTTAGATTAGAAGTGGCTAAAATGAGTTGGTCAAAGCTATGCAAAACATATTCTGCCCAGTTTGTTGATGCACTCTCCCAGTCATTAAAAGCAGGTAGACGCAACTACTCTGAAACAAAGCAAAGCTGTGGTTAGAAACTAAAGTAAATATTAATGGGCAAACATTAATTTCCCATGTCCGCTTTGTCCTTTCTGTGGCCATAAAGAAATGGGAGCTCATCCCAGTTCAGAGACTGCCAGTGCATCACAGAGGCCGGCCAAGACAAACAACCCTTGTGCTTGTTAAACAAAAGTCAGGGGAAAAAACTGATAAATTACAGGTTGACAACTCTGATCTGGTGCATTTGTCAAAGTAATCAGTTTATCTGCTCTGAGTACATTTATTTTAACCACCTTTGGGCTTTGAACGTGTCTTTGAAACATTTATTATCGCCTCATTTGAACCATACGCTACTGTCTGATCTCGAGAAAGGTATTGATATTCTGCATAGACCCCTGCTATTTTTAGCGACTGCCCCTCTGCATGAGATATGTTATGCGGTGCATGCTGACCTGCCAGGGAGCTTGGAAGTATATATACGCTGTATTCAGGGTCTAAGGGGTGTGTGGAAAAAAGAAAAAAGAAAAGAAAATATGTAATACTGTATATATGCTGTATGTGTGGAGGAGAGGGATAGATATACTTGTCTACATGATGGATTACGATCCTCAGATATTTCTAACTTTAATCATGAAACCTAAAAGGAGCAAGAAAAAATGGTTTTATATAAACAAACAGCAGTGATATCTAAAGCGAAATCCATATCTCCTATTTTACCAAATCCATTCAAATATGAAACAGTGAATTGGTATGAATGTGTTTTTTTTTCTTCATGTGCGTTTCCTCTACCTTCTTCCTCCCCTCCTCTTGAAGTTGCTTTTTTTTTAATTATTATTTTATTTTGCTGCTTCAACATAATACAATATGCTAATTTGTTCTCTTTGTCACTGTCAGGCAGGTTTGTAGTTCCTGGTTTGATCTCTACTAACCTTCTGGGTTTATGTTTGTTAGCACCTCAGTGATACTCTTGTGGCAATTCCGCATTGCATACAACATAAGATGCAAGTTTTCGGTGATATTTATGACAGTTTCTTTACTAGAATAATAAAGCAATAGCAAGGTATTTTTTTGAAACATTTAAGTTAGAAGTATTTAAAAAAGTCTCTCCAATTTAGGTGCAAATTAAGATGTAAAATGCATGAAAGTGTGGGAAGTATCATTAATCCAGGGGGATTCTGGAATTGTTTATTCAAATTAGAGTCCGATAGTCCTGCTGCGAGTCTTGGTTAGTGCATTTATTGAATTACTAAATACATAATGTACGATAGCCATTTAAACATTTAAAATTTAAATAGGAAACAGGCATAAAGCACTTAAATTGGGAAGGTGTGTGATGTGACTTGGTTGTCACATCGCTCACCTTCAGTCTCTGAAAACAGTTTTTGGTGGACAAGAGCTACACAGAGCACTGACCATCTAAAGAAAAGCTACAAGTGGAACAACAGTGCCTTGCATACATTTTCTTTAGACATCAAGTGCAACCTCATGGATTTGAGTTATTCAACTAAAATTCAAAAGCACTTAGACAACAGCTGAACCAAATAAAAATCAAAGTATCGAGAAATAGTGCAACCTCTAAAAATAAGAAAGCATCTGATTTTTTTCTCCTCCAGATATCCCAAGTACAAATTTTACAATTACATTACATATATTTGCTGCGCAAGATAGATCACTGCATATCTTATCTCACCTTGGCTTTGTTGAAGCAGTGCATGCTTCCTGTGTTAAAGATAAAAGATAGATTACATTGTTGGGATGCTTTCACTGCTTCTTTTGAGGTGCTCCCTTTCAAAGCCATCAAAGCGGCGTGTGCAACGTGGGAAAAAAAAGAGCAAAGCTTCTGCTTCCAGCATCATGCACAGTTCTTGCTCCATGCTGCACGCTCGTCTACAATTACAACGGTATGGCACTTTTTCTAATATTTTGGAAGTGCAGACAGAAGCCAGCATCTATGAGCCATTTACTTTTTAATTGCAAGTCTGGAGACAGTGACACAGGTGCAGGATGAGCTTGTAGGGAGTTATGTATGGGATCCCAGTGCTGAAATCTGTGCCCAATGTGTTGGATTATGAGCCAAGTGAAAAATGTCCTTGGCATAGAGAGGACCCTGTGATGTCTTACCTAAAGTTATATTATAAGCAGCTTCCTCATCTCATGGATCTCTAGCTTGTCAAATAAGTTGCTGTCCTAAATGTTTCATTTTCACGTCTCTGGACAGCATTTTCAGTAATGACATTAAATTGATTTAATGATAATTAACCAGAAAATGTGATATTGCACGTTTTAGAGAGGGAGTGTAAATGGAAGATGGAAATAAATGATCATTTTCATTCTTTTTAATGGGGACGCTTGTTTCCACAGACTAAATTTCAGTGTAGAAATTCACAGTTTTTTGGACTGAAAACAAGAAGTGTATATATTGCAGCGAAAGGAAAAACAGATGACCAAAATAGCTACCGTCTATAAAAAGAAACAGTATGCAAGACTAAAACTGTGCTTCCCAAGCACATTTGTCTTTCACTTGGACTCGCGTAATTTATTACCCGTTAAATCAACCACACAACATCACCACTATAACCTTTCTTCTTCAGATATAGTTTAATGACCAGGTCACCATAATCAGATTAATTTTGGTTCCTTATTACAAGGGCAGCTGCTTTGCATCCAACCAATGCAGCACCGGCATATCGAGTTGGAGATACTGCAGCAAAGAAAAGCTCTTGTTTCAGCCTCACCCCATTTACTTATTAGAGTCACATCACTTGACCCGTTTTAGTGACTGAGAAAATTGGCGTGACTGGTCCAAGGTAATTATGCCGAGAGTCGGGTAAAGATGCTAGTCTAATTTACTGAGCCCCACAGCGGAATGGAAAAGGTGGTCAGCAATCTTTTCCATCTTTCCATGTTATCGTCAATACACTCAGATAAATTGTTTTGTCCATTAAACCTCCGCTGTAAAAATTCATCAATTTGTATCTCATAAAAACCTTCAAGAAACAGGAAGCGATGGTGATACATTTAAGGAAGACAAATCTGAGTCACTTGAAGTCAGCAAACCAGACTGTCGCCTTAAACCGTCCGTCCTGCCTGGCAATGAAAGCAGCAATACAAGGACAGTCCTGATTAGTGGAACATAGACTGAATGCTGATCTTTCATGTTTAGTTTTGGTTGCAGGATAGACAAGAAGATTGTTACAATAACATCAGGTTTTTAAAAAATGTATGTCCCAGTGAGATCTAAAGAAATTCATCCATGTATGTTTCTCTAGTCACACTGATTACTGCAAAAGTGTCTTCACAGGTCTGCATAAAAAGTTAATCAGATGGCTGCAACTGGTCCAGAAAAGTGCTGCTTGCATTTTCACTAACACTAGGAACATAGAGAACACCGTCCCAGTTTTAAAGCACTTGCATTGTGTCTCTGTAACTCAGAAAAGATCGAATGGCTTAGGACCAAGATACATTACTCCTGGAAATGATCTCTGGGTGGTAGAAGACCGAATTTGTCTTTATGTGTCTTTGATGAGTCATGTCTGAGTCCATCACTACACCCAGGTTTCGGGCCTGATCATTAGTTTCTAGCTGTATCTGTCATAGCTGCAGCTGCATGATGACTCGGTCATGCCTGTTTTGGTCCAAACATGATAACTTTGGTTTTTATTTCTGTTCAGCTGGGGAAAGTTATGACACATCAATGCATTGATTTGTTCTAAACTTTTGTTCAGTGCCCGGATGGGTTTGGTGTCATCTGATGTAATTTTCATGTAGAGCTGTGCATCATCTGCGTAGTCATGTTAACATTTTTTTTTTACTCTGTCCACTCCAATAAGAATTTACCTGTTGATACAAAGAAGCCCCTGATTTTAGGTAAGATTCAAATTCGTCAAGTAGAGTATCAGAGTCCGCCGTCTGGTTGTTTCAATAGCATGTGATCATCAACAGAGTCAAGTGTTGTGTTTTTGTGGATGTCATTGAATGCTTTGACAAGGGCAGTCTCTGTATCTTGATGAGCAGGGAAACCAGACTGAATCTGAATGTATAAAATATGTTCTTTATTTGTTTTCTTGTTGCTATGGCATGTTTGCATTGCTTATAACCTCGACTGACAAAGATTAATGTTCATATTTACCGTGGTTCCTTTGGTGCAGAAAATAAAGACCTATGAGAAAAACAAACAAAAAAAGGTGATACTTTAGAAAACATGAAGAAAAAAGGTTGGCATGGTTACTGCCACTTAGCAACCCTACACATTGTAAATATTGAAACAGTTAAAGTAGAGGTAGATTTTCACAGCAGAAACAAGACTGAAAATAAATCTTGATTATAATTACTTTAATGTTACACAACAAAACCTGAATGCATTTTATTGGAATTTTATGAACCGACATAAAGTTGTGCGTAGGTGTCAAGTGAAAGGTAAGAACACATGCTTTTGGATATTTTATGAACAATTCACAAAAAGTATAGTGTCCCTATATGTGTTCAGTCCCATTAAATCTCATGTCCCCCAAAATAAATAAAATCCAGTGGAACCAATTGCCTTCACAAGTCAGCAGGTGGCAAAAGGAAAGCCACTGTCGACAGAAAAGCTGTAAAATGTGCTGCTTTTTATAAGCTTCCATAGGAAGCACAGTAAACATGTGGGAGAAGGTGCTGTGATTAGACGAGACATCAATTGTAGATAACTAAGAACACACCATAAAATGGTTGTGGTCACACTGTGAGAATTTTTTATTCATTCTTTTAGTGGGGGCATGGAAATGTGTTTGTGATGATGATAACATGGAGAAAGCTAAACATGCCAGAAGACTGAGGTTCACCCTCTGGTGACCCGAAGAGCCGGAAAAAAAAATGAATTGGTTTAAATTAAAGTGTATTCATGTGTTATAACAGCCTGGTCAAAGTCAATGCCTAATTATAATTTAATGTTACTAGAGTTAAAAAAAAAAACAAGACAGAAAATCTTCACTCAGTTTGATTAAGTTGAACTCTCTTGCAATCAGAATACACACATCTTTTGGCATCTAAATGTGCAAAGCTGCTGAAGACATACTCCAAACAGTTTCCCCAGAGGGTCTTTACACCAACACACCCTATTCTTTTCAGATAAATATCACGCATTTTCCTTTCACTTCACCAATGAGACAAATAATTGTATTGATTTGTGGCCATTACCTTTTGTCCTGTTAGAATAATGGCCGTGAAACATATACACATTCAGACAATAAAATATATTGCAGGGCAAAGAAAAATAGCTGATGATTCAAAGTCGAGAGAACTTTGGAAAAAAAAAAAAAAGTGTGATTATTTGAATTAACAAAAGCTTGCCCAAAAGTACTGAATGTATGCTCGCTGGTGAAAAGTCACACATGCAACTTAAGTCTCTGCTTTCGTGTTAGATAAAGTGTTATGAACAAAGTGTGGAGTGGGTATGTGTAGGTATATGTGTAAATGTGTGAATGCAGGCTGTGTTGGGGATGTTAGGCGTGTTCACTGGGACTCACAAAGATCAGAAAAGAGTGCAGCAATTGATCACTTTGTGGCTTTTGGTTTGCCATTATATTCTTTACACATATGGCCTCGGTGTGCTTCAGAACAGCAGATTTAATGCATGTGCAGTGTGGTACATATATGCCATTCGCTGCAGAAGAGGTGCACTCAAGAGATGTCATATTAATTTGCCTGTTATGCTCATTATTCTTGCTGACAAAATGAAGCGCGGTATGCAAGCAGGCTTAAATGAAAAGCATGTGAACCAAGAAGAGGCATGGAAAACACTTAAGTTAAATGGAATTTAAACAGCTTTAATGCTGAGAAATAGTCAAGCAGATATAGGAATGTCCATTTGTTTCAATGATACATTGACACCACAGAAGGCATTACCATACTTATCTCAACCCTGAGGATTTATCTGCTTTTACAAAACTCCTCATGTCACACAATGTATTAAATAAATTAGTTTAAACTTGTATTTTGGAAGGTTTTTTGTATTGTTTTTATCTGTTCTCATACTGTTTTGTAATATCAAAAAGGATAATTAACTTTTTTGAAAACAATGCAGTCATACGGAAAGGAAAAACTCTTAAATAGTGCATTGTTGAAGTAACTTCATTTCTATGGTGAAAATGACATTCAGTAAGCAACGCTTTCCATATATATTCATTTTTCAGTCTTCTGCACCAACCTATAGGTTCTTTCTAAGTAGCTATGTTTGGATATGCAAAATTCTTTGGTCAGATTCAAATGTATCTGGATTGAAAAAGAAAAAAAAATAGTCCAAAAGCATTATTTATATGGGCACAAAGTTAATTAATCTTATCATGATGCACATCTACATGCACCAGGCTGTATTCAGTGTAAAAGCACTGACATGCGCAGAGATGTAAAAAGTTCCAGGAAAAAAAACCCGAAAGTTGTTCTCCTTTCTGTCTTGAACATAAAAACCAACAAACATACTATTGTGCTCGTTCTGTGTCCTCTGGGTGCCAGGAATGGGCCCGCTCCAGGTTCTAATGGGTTCCAGATTACAATTTTGTTCCGAATGAGCTTAACATGATCATAATCTGATTGTGGTGTCAACATTATACATACTGATCTGCCACTTATTCCCATCACTTTGGTCACATTTGCATGTGCCCATATGAATGTGCTAAGTGGCAAATGTGGTCTTTTTTGCCCTCAACAGTACAAATTATTGATTTTAATTTAAATTCTGACATCTCTTCATCATAAGTTATTTATTTACGATTAAATAAATAAATTATGGGGTGTGGGGCCACATACACGCACACACATACAGCTGTCCTTAAAAAGACAACAATTTGACCTCCATCTATTCTGTAGAGCCAAAAACAACCCATTAGCATTTTAATTATTACCACTGTGGGTACAATTCAAATCGGATTTCACAACTTCATCCTTAACCTTAACCCCAGAAAAAAAATAAAAAATTTAGTCTCATTAAGACTGGGCTTTTGTGACAGTGAGGACTACTTTGTCTCAACTTCATTAATTATACTGGAAAAATCTCTAAAGAGGTCAAACTAAGTGCACACAAACATGCAAGAGGTTTAAAAAAAAAAAAAAAAAAAAACGCCACACAGAAACAAACACGCACCCAGCGCCCCAGATGTGCAATGGATTAGAGATTAGAAAAGAGGAAAGGATGAATCTGTCTAAACACACGACTTGATGAGACATAACCACATATCACCAACATTTATTCCTCATGTTAGTTGAGATAAGACAACATTGTACATTAGGTGACCTTAGTTGACACGCAAATCCACCCTCGCATATCAGAGATGCATCATTTCTGATCTGTTATGACTCTGTTAATAATGTCTCCCTTGTTTAACTGATATGTATTGTTTAATAGGATCCTATTTTTATTCCATGTCAGAATTCATTTTTGCCTTTCTATTTCTTTTGTTTAAAGCCAACGCATAAGGTGATCTGTTATGTTCTACATAACCCTTAATGAAGACACAGGCATAAACGGAGTAACTTTCTGTTGACTGAAAATAACTTTGTAATTAAATAAAATCATAAATTCAGGCATAGTTAAAACATATACACTGAAAAAAAAAGCAACACGAAAAGAGCAAAGACAACTGTGTTTCGACAGCTGGAATAATTCACATTATCATGCAAAAGGTGTTTTAAAATTATACGTCATTTTATTTTCATAACTAATATGTAATATTTTATTTATGGAATGAAACCTAGCCATCAGCAATTGTGTTGCAAAAGCAAGAAGAGTTGGGAAAAATATTAAAACTGAATTTTAATTTGCTTCTAAGAATGGAGCATGGATACAGACAAAACAAAACAAAACAAAACAAAAAAAAAAAACAGGGCAAACGGAAACTGAGAAATGTGAAGTAGACGTAGTGCAGAGAGGAGTTGGTAAACAGAGTTGGCTTATAAATTCAAACCACATCTGTCTGTCTGTCTGTGGGGAGTTCTGTGTCGATCAAGACGAATGCCTGTACGTCGGACAGAATGAGAGAAGCAAAACGTACTAATATTCCAAATGTTGCTCCCAAAAGTACATTCGAACTTGTAATGACAATTAAATACGAGACGTAAATTAAGATTCGCATGTCTCAATCACATGTGACTATTATGTAAGCCAAACATAGTTTTAATTTGCTGGTAATCATCAAACAAAGCCTAGAGTAAAATCCCCAACAGAGCTATGCCTGCAAGCACATTTACACAGGAGTGTCTAATGTGTTTTTCTGCGTGTGCAGCTGGTTGATGATTTAGAATATAATCACTGTCCAGTCCGCACATCAGATTCCACATGACAGATGGCGACTGACAGCCGATTCTGGTTTACTTGCTCTCCTTCTCATTTCATACTCAATATCTGGTCAACTTACCTTTAAAAATACAGATGCAGCACCTCAGTGAGTTTCTGGTTTAGGTGCTGGATGGCTGGCAATTGATATGTTTACGATGATTAAGAAACAGGCTGTTCCGAGAAACAAACAAGCAAAAATAAAATAAATAAATAATAATAATAAATAAATAAAAATGTTATGTACCAGAATATGCCAAAGGGATACAAGATCCTGGAGAATTCAAACATTTCAGTGATTCGGTTGGTGTAAGCAACTCTGGGATTTTATTACAAAAGTTTTTGCCCACTTAAAAAGAAAGTGACATATCTTAATTGCAAAAGCTATGAACTGCATTTTTTTTTCTCTTGAGCACAGGCCAGTATTGATAAAGCATTTAATAAGGCTATGTCTCAAGTATTTAGCCATCTCCATTTACAATTCATTTACTTAAAATTGTCAAGTCACCACCTTTTATTTAACCAGGATACCACCATTGGGATTGTGAATCTTTTTTCCAAGAGACACCAGTCAAACTAAACATATGTCTAACCCTATGTAAGATGAGACATAATTATTTGCAAGACATACTCTGTCTTTTAGCTATTAAGTTTCTCTTTTGTCAAACAATACGAACAATGTAATTGCAGGACATTTCTAAATACATTTTTGTGTGGAAGTGTTCTGCGAATGAGCAGACTAGCTGCTTTCAGTATCATTATTGGTTGAAATAAAGTCAGAGGAAGCATAAATACGTGAGAAGTTATCTAAAAGGAAACTTTGACATGGTGAGACATGCCTGCAGTCCGCTCAGGCTGTAAGGCACAGAGGGAGATTAGGACTGTCTTATCATGGAAAATGCTGGATTTGGAAATGCTGGCAGCTTCTCGAAAATCTTAAAAGTTAAGGTAATGATCTTCTTCCTCCGGGGCACACATGTCAACCTCTGCTTCTGTAAGGCTAGTGTCCTGCAACATTCAGTAATTTTGTCTTTTTCTCAAAAACAAAATAAATTTAAAAAAAAAAATAAATAAATAAAAAATAATAATAATAATAATAATAATAATAATAATGAAACCATGTTTCATAGCCTCGGTTTTCCACACAGAAGCAGAAGCATAGAGTTCCTCTACTTCTAATATAAATAATTAATGCCTGCTCATGTCAGGGATGCAGAAAAAAAAATTTCTCGCCCTCCATTTTCTTTTTACTCAATAAAGACAAATCTGAATCTGCTAAAATCTAATTAACAGAAGCTATTTGGGTGATTTGTAGGCAAAAGGTGGGCTGTGAGCAAACTTTTAATTTGCAGACATCTATTCATTTGATCGGGCAAATGCCTGTCCCAACATCATTTTAACACAGAATGCGAAACAAGGAAACAGACACAAACTCCCAATATCAATTCAGAATAACGAGTTAACCAATAAAAAGTCAGAAATTTCAAAGCCTCAACTGAGGTGCAAATAATAATAATCAGTAAATGACCTTGCAGGAAGTACGTTTTTTTTTTTTTTTTTTTTTTTTTTTTTTTTGTAAGCTGGAAGCAGCTTTCAGATCATCTGTGTTTGATTTGTTATTGTCCCAATTACCCTCGATTACTTTGCCATTTTCTGGCTAGGAAATCAAATAAAAAGCAATTATCTCACTTAAGAACTATCCTGTAAACACGATAATTGTGACAACTTATTTTAATTTGTGCTTTCTGGGTAAACGTGGACAAGAAATAACTCCTGGTGATGTCATTCTAGGTTGACATAAGTCATTTTGATTGTGCTTCTCCATCCTGCTGTGTGTATTTCCCCCTTTCCCCTGTTGTTTTCCTGTTTACTTTTTCTACAGTCTGTCTCTGCCTCTCCCTAGGCGTGGCTGTCTGACCGTGAAGTGATTGCTGAATTCACTCACCTGTGGCACATCGCCCTTCCAACAGCTTATCTATCTCAGTCTGTTCTCTCCTCTTTCCCAGTGTGTTAGCTTACCCACACCATTCACAGCGGGCCGCCGGGATCGTTTGTGCTCTGGATAATTTTAGGACGTGTCTTTGTGGAAGCAAAGATTAGTGCATTTGCTCTGTGTTTCTGACTTTGCTCTCCACTGAATTCATTATAAATATTAAGACCATTTGCTGACAAAAACAACATTTACCTCTTGCAATTCATCACGCGGTAACATCTTACTTGAAATGAGCTGTGATTATCAAACTTAATAGAAATGCCACTCGGTATCAAACTTTTTTTTGCTTTAGTAACGGGTTTCTGACTTTGCATGGAAGAGTTGACGACGGTGGCCACATCTGTGATAATCCTGATCTTGCACCGGTTCCACTCATTTTAAACAATTTCTTCATCCCCTTTATCTCCAAGCCACTTACAACCCCACTATTTCTCTCTGTCTACGATGCTCACCCCACCAGGGAGGCACCGTGTGAGAGTGTGTGCCGTCAGAGTGAGTTATTTGTTGTGATAGGTCTCAGAAAGAAAGCCAGACCGTAGCAGTTAACACTGACCTCTCTATGCTTTCTCTTCACCTCCCACACAACAACACGGCCCGTCTTTCCTCTTCTCACTAGATCCATCACTCTTTTACTGTCTCCTGCAGTTTCAAATATATTGTTTCTTATTGCAGCCTTGCTTGCAAAAACTTAGAAATAGTTGAGCATATGCTATTGTTCACTTATCTCTTCTTTGGTTTCATAAAGTAACCTTTTAAAAACTTTGCTTTTATTTTAATTCTGCTGTAAACAGCAATATTACTGGGTAAATTTCACTTGTATACAATAACCTCTTCTGTCTTGATTTCCCCAGGGGTTATACGCATTTGAGTCCTTTAGATCTTGAAACAAAAATATTTTTTAATACGTCTTCTCAAATCATTCATAACATAATTGACATATTAAGTCTTTGCGATAAGCAAATCATAACCAATTTCTGTTAACCGGCATGACTCAATATTCTGGAAGTATGAACATTTTTAACAACATATTTACTAGATACAAAGTTTTGAGGAAATTACTAATTATTTACTAGAGCAGGATGACATTTAAATGCTAGATACAAACAGAAGGGAAGGAGAAAGTTATGTGTGTTGACTCACATATAACTGGAAACAGCTGATCACACTGTAGGTGAAACATTTTCAGAACATGAGTGCACCTTAGTAGCTTTTGATAAGTAATACTTTGTAGAGGCTACTGCAGCTTTGCTAAGGCTACCAAGGTGCTTTCACATCTGATAGTTCAGTAGACTCAGTACTAGACCAAATGGCAATATTGGTTTTCAGCTGGTGTGGTTCGCTTTCACACTGCACTGTATCAAACAAACCAAATCCTTTGAAAAACTTGTTCAACCCGAATAAATGAGTGCAACTTTCTTCTTTAAGAACTCTAAACAAAACTGTATTGGCATCAGATTGGAGCAGTTATTGGATTTCTCTGGTCTCACATATGCATTCGAACCGCGTCAAGAGTTTATGTCAACCGAACCGAGACCTAGTTTTTCAGGTGGACCAGAGTTCATATCGGGGTGCGATTATGCATTCACATCTCCCCAAACGAACTGGACTTTTCAGGTAAATGAACAAGGGTTTGATCAAAGTGGATTAAACTGGGCTGGTGTGAATAATAAGATAACTTAGCATATTTAGGATGTCCTACAGACATTAGTTGTGGGACAAAAAACTTGTTCTACATAAAGGGAAAATATAAGCAACTCCAGTGTCCATTTACTTCTGATTAATTGTAGTGTGTTGTTTTAAAAGAAGTTCTGAACATTTATACAGATCCACTAATAAGTTTGAATGTCAAAACTGGAAAATAAAATTCGCCTATGCTTTTAAATTTACAATTAATTACGGCTCACGTTTGTTTAGAGGGGAAAAAAACCCCCATTAAAACAGAAGATGGTCTAATATGTCATTCCAGATAATGTAATCCTTCCAGTAACCCTGGAATTAATTTCAAAGTAAATGTTCTACATCAATAAAATGATTATAGATACCTAACATTAAATAACTAATGATAATAAAATGCAGGTCGCTTTATTTGAAAGACCTTCAAAGGCCTGATTACTCTGCCTTCAGTGCTTCATTCTTCCCTCTCTATCAGAAAGGATAGAGGAAAGGAGGCTCATTTATCCTTCCTCCCACCTTCTTCTCTGTCTCCCATTTCCTCCCCCCTTCCCTACCTCTCTCTCCTCATTGTCTTCGTCCATGGTGCAATGGTCACTGCTCACTCATTTATCTGTTTATCCTTCTCATGCCAACCTATGTATCTGAGCGTTTGCAGTGATAATGAGGGGGCTGACAGATCTAAGCGTTCAAAATGATCCAATCAACCCTCCCTAATAAAACAGTTCCTCAGTCTTTGCGCATACACACGCATACACACGCATACACACGCACACTTACACACACACACACACACACACACACACTGCTGCAGTGAGCCGTGGTCACCGAGACACGCCATGTATCCTGTGGTCTATTCCTAAACACTTGACTTCCCCCAGACCTCATTACTGTGCGATTTAATAGGCACATTTGGTCTTCCACTGTTTCATCTCATGTCTGGTGTTCCACCATCTGTCTCCTCACCTCCTCCTTTTTAAAGCAGGCCTGCGCACATAGCCTGTTTCTGAACCTCGGCATTTTTTTGTTTTTTTTTCTTTTTGTCCCCCACAGCAATATTTGATCAAGTTTGAAAAGATGTCGGAACAGGCAGATCAAAACCACCTGAATACTTTTGGAAAATTGTACGGTATTGTTTACAAATGCATAAATTGCCTAGCTTTATTGATAGTTTGTCCTTCACAGACAGACAGAGTGTGTCTGGTAAATCTACCCGTTAGTTATAGCTCTGTCATACTCAGTGGAATGTCTCTATTCAACAGAAAGCCCGTCTCTGTTGCTGCTTCTTCCCCTGGCACAGTCTCTCTGCGCCCCTTTCAACTTTTAATTAATTCACTGAATGCTTTCCAGCACGACGTGTAGATCCCCCCTTTTTGCAAGGTGCATTCACCAAGGCTTTCATTCAGTGTTGTGATAAGCACACATAATGAGGATTTTTTTTCTGCAAAATTGTGCATGACGGCATTTACACACAAACACTTGTGCGACACCTGTTAGATGGAGTTCTATGAAAGACTTCCATTAATTTACAAAAAATAACTTCTTTGTGGACACACGTGTCTGTGCAAAAGAGGCCACTGGATTTGATTGCTGTTTAAAATGCATTAAAAGGCTAACATTTTTTGCTTAATGTTTTTTAATCGATCCTTTATTCAGCAAAAGTCAACTCAAATAATATTTGACTTAAATCGCCTCAAGCTTTACTCTACAGAAAAAATAGGACAGATGCTCTTACAATAATAACACATGATTTGTAATCTTAGTATTTAGTTGTAGTAAACAGTTGCTAATTGCATTATCTTGAAGACATGCAATGGGATGAAAAAAAAAAGGAAAATATAAAATACTCAGAGGTCGTTAGTAGAAATGTTCTGAGACTGGATTTTTATATCCAAATAATTTAAGATCTGGTAACAGTTTTTGTTCAGCATTCTTAATATTTTTTTAAAAACTTTTTTCCTAGTGCAGGGCATTGAAAAAGACACTTTAATGTTTTTGGTAACACACTGCATTTCTTTTGCTGATGTTCTAGACAAGCGCTAGCATGGTCATTTTCGGTTTATATACACTGATCATTTGACTGGCATCACACTTTCCAATGATTCCACTGAAATGCATGACGAGCTCAAAAGCACAGCTAAGTTTGAACCATGAAGTCCTTTGCTCTCATGACACAGATGAAGCTGCTGCTTGGGAGTTTTGTGTAATCCAACATTTTGTTCAGCTGCCGGTTCCTCAACATCTCCTCAATTTGACTTGCTCAACAATTAAACACCAATATGTACCACTGAGCACCCGGACATCATATGCTACTTTAGAGCTTTGCCCTTTCTGTTTTTAAACGCCGTACAAGTTAAATGAAAGACCCATGAGAACGTTCTCAAGAGCTGTTTCTTTTCAGTGTTAGACTACCACCTACTGCGCTGTGTTCACTACCCCTGAGGCTCGGCTAAATATCCAAGAAGAGAAGTTTAAATTACTTTACAGTCTACTCAGAGCTATCCTCTGAAATGCAGCGAGCACAGACAGATAAACTCTCAAGAATAAGGGCAGAAAATGAAAAGTGCTTCAAAGTGTGACCAGCAGTAAGTGGTATCATTTAACAGCCTGGTAGAGAATTCATATATTATAGAGAAAGATTTCTGAAATGTACATCTGAAACAAAAGTTTAATCAGAAATCTATGTAATGTGTGAAGGTTATTATTAGGCTATCATTTTTTGTATGTTGCATTTTTTTTTTTATATTTGAATTTCTTCATATTGCAAGCGTAAAAGAATGTTCCCTAATATTTTTAAATGCCTGTATGGTCTTCATTATTTCTCCAGATTTTTAAACTTATTTTACTGGGATTTTACATTTTGAGGAAGAAAAATGAGACAGATTTCTTAATAAATAATTGATACTTTAATATAAAACAAGAGTACTTAAACAGTAGGATTAGGCAAGTTCAGAAAACAAATTTTATTTGGGAGTATCTGATTATACATGCTTCAGTTTTGTTGTTGATTACATAAAAACATTTAATTGTGACTGTAACGTGGCAAAGTATAGCAAAATAAAAGAGCTAGAAACACTTTTGCAAGGGACTGTTAGCTAGATACTATCTGTTTGCTTATACCATAGAGGCTTAGTTCTTTTTCTAAAATATTTATTAATTTATTGTTTCAAGGTCATTGCACCTTCCTGGTTTTATGGCCAACTCAAGTGGATGCTAGTCAGTGGTGCCATTATGTCTTTATGTCAGGGAATCACATAGTGTGCTTTGTAGTAACATGATCCAAAACTTATTTATACAATCCTCTGCAGACCTCTACCTCACAGGAGCAGCTAATTGTGTTTCACTGTGTCTGTCGGTGTGTGTCTTTGGCTGTGTGTGTGTCCCTCACTACACTTTTGTCTATCTGTCCATTACATAAAGCCTGGATATGTTCCTGTTGTTGAAGTGTTATCGGCACCACGGCTTGTCTCTCTCTATCGCTGTGCTTTTTTTTTTTTTTTTTTGCATAGCATTTTTTCCAGGCCTTTTGACTTCCATGTCTCAAAAAAGAGTTTGTTTACAAGGAAAATGGAGACCGACAGTAAAAGGCACAGCTGTTCCCATATAGTAGAAATTCCCAACATGGCTCATCGTAGTGTGAACGAGATGATACGGTGTCACAATTCCCAACACGTTTTACCACGGCGCACAATGAAATAAAACGAGACGTTGGCTGCCCACTATTTTTAGAATTTTATTTCATCCAGAATTTTATTGTGATTTCTTTGTTGCTGGCACAACTAATCGGATAACACATGGAGTATGAATTTATAGATCACGTGCAAATTATCCTGTGGGTTCCAAAAGATCTAACTGTGAAGTTTCATTTGGTAAAGATTTCATTTTATATGCTTTGGGATTAGTTTAGGCACATTAATCAAAAAAGTTGTTTCTTTACCAGATTTTATATAATAAATTGTCAGGAAAAAGAAAAAAAAAGAGAGATTTGAGTAATTTTAGTTTTCTTGTTAATAGTAATTTAAATGATCACTGTGTGTTTGTTGCTAATAAAATTCCAGTGAGGGATATCAGAAAAAACAACTTTGTGTAAAGTATGCAAATTTACATTTTTTAAAAGTTTTATCTTTGCTCACTAAACTCAAGTCCTTTTTAGCTTTTTGTATTTTTCCCCCCAAAAATCTATTTCAATCTGGAAAGACTCAGACGAAGAAAAAGGAACAATTAAAAGATTTAATGACAGCAATGAATAACAGTTCTTTGGCGCTCGGGCCCCGGCAGCTGATCTGAGCTGAGATTTGATGTGAACTCGATGAACATCCCGATAACCGATTAGGGATGCTCTCCCCCCCAGGGCCCCACACTGGTGGTGGAGGTCTGGAAAGGGTGCCATCCTGGAGAGCCGAAGGATGTGGGTGGAGAAGGGGCGGTGGTGGGTTGAACGCAGCTGGGAAGCGGCTGATGGCTTCGGTGTGGATCCTTTTATGCAGAGCTTGATTGATGATTGGACACGCCGGGTGAGGTCCAGAGCTGAGGTCGGAGATGAGCATGACGCCGATGGGCGAACGCAGGTGATGGAGTCTTCCAGGTTGAATTTTCGCTATCAGCTACATATTTGATCAAAAGTTTCTTTCTGACAGTTATAGCATGTAGCTTACCAGAGCACAACATCGTCACGGTCTTTTTTTTTTTTGTTCTCCACTGTGTTAGCTCAGTGACAGCCATATTTTAACCACATCATTTTAATCAGCATTACTTTACCACTTTTTTTTTTTTTTTTTTTTTTTTTTTTACACCATTGCCAACCTGTTCTGCAGAAATAACATGGCACGGCACATTTTTAAAAACTGTTATTACAAAGTCAAAATTTGAGCACGCTGCTATTCTGAGGCCCTGCAGTCGCATTCGTTTCTAACTGTTTTTGTCTATTAACATTTAGAGACATAAAGGCGGACTGATTCAACGAGCGACTAGCCACAGACCGTCGAGTGACCACTTTCAGCAGGAATAGTTCAAGTGTGAGTCATCGAGTGTGGAGTGGCTGGTGGACGGAAAAGTAACTAGTCTGTTCGGATGTTGCATCAGATAACGGGCTTACAATGGCCGGAGTTGGCGCCGTTAGATCAAGGGGTTAGGTGGCGCCAAGGCAAGCTCGGCTGTGTAAGGTGGTGTTATGATTAACAGGCAACTCGTGTAAAACCCAAAGCAACACCCATAGATGGCTTGAAGACATTTTTTTTGTTGTTGTTTTATGATGGCTTGAACAAGATTTATTTTACTTACTTCTAGCATGTTATTCTCTTGCCGTTAGCTGAGAAATAAATTTCTAGATTTTTTTTTCAACAGAAGCTAAGTTATTACTTGAGTTATTACTTGAAATTCAAGTAGACTTGAGTTTACTTGCTAAACTCATGTTCACTATGAGAGGGACTCACTACATGAAAACAGCTAAGGGGGAGAAAGCAGAGTAGAACAGCTATGGGAATCTAAAGACAGTGAATTTCTGAACAGAAACTACATAAATCCAAACAATCGGCAAGCAGAACAAACATAATAATGACTCAAAAATGCAAGGACAAAGTAGGACAACGACACTCATAAACAAGCGTGACAAAAGGCATGGGAAGTAAACGGAACACTGCACGCAAAAATCAACTAAAATTACATAAAGACAAACTCAAAAAGGCTTGTGGACCTTGATGACTTGGCATTGACTGAATAATATGAACGCAGGGACCTTCAGGTGTTAACTACGTCTTTACAAAGGACATTTGCAACCCTTTGAGATGCATGGGAATTCAGCAATTATTCTTTGTGCATGATTTATAATATTTATGTGTAAATATTATAACTTTATTTTAAGTTACAGCAACATGTTGAATTAAATGTTATGAAAAAGATAACTGTTAAATATTCATGTGAGCCTAAGGATAAAACGATACAATATTTTAATCAGTAAGCCACTGAAAGGGAATATTATAGGCAGCAGTGGAGGAGAGAATGTTTATTCCAGTCATGAGAGATTTGGCACCTGACTTGAGATTTGACTTGGACTGAAACCTAAAAGAGATTTGACACTTCACTTATTTTACATCAAACATAAATTATATGTAAACATATCTGGTTCAAAAAGGAGCACTAATTGAAAGAAGACTTTGTAGAATTTGACAAAAATTATTATTATTTTTTTTTCCAGAATTATCTGCCATTCATCAGAACAAGATACTATTAGGATTAAACACAGGATCAAAATTCAATAAATCAACCCAAAGACGAGCATTTTTTTTCTTCTATTCTGTTCTTTGTGTGAAGCATTAAACAGGTTAAGAAAACCTGCATACAGACCTAGCTGCCCTCACATGCACGCTTTCAAAAGTGGCACCAGTACAAATCTATAGATCTACCAACCTGTTCTCAGTCTGGATGCTCAACAACTCACACCTGACGTTTACCCAAGAGTTTGGTTTGCTTGTTGCTGTGGAGGCATCCACGGTTTACAATTGCACCTCAGTTAAAACGTAAAACTCTTAAGTCCTTAAAAGAGTAAATTGTTAAGTTGTATCCAAAGCATCCACACACAGAACCCATAAATATGGTAATTTCTGTATGGAGTGTGTAATATCCTTGCGCTGTCATAAACACACATTCAGCCCTATTGTATCCTTTGTGTGCTTTCTTTTTCTTTTTCCTCACTTTGATGCTGCATCTCCGGCTTCTTTCACACATCGTCTTCTACTGCAACTAGGTTGTCTCCTTTGTCCCCTGTATTCATCTTGATTTCTTTTTTTACACTTATTTTTTGCACTCTCCGTCTCCCACCCCAAGCCTCCCGCTTTATTGTATCACTGACAAATTGTGACAATTTAATCCTGCAACCAGTGGCTCCTCCGTGTTGGCAGCCTCAGATATGTTTATGAGATAGAAACACACACAGAGAAAGAGAGAGAGGGTCTGTGTGTTACAGATTACTTGTGTGTGTATGACTGTGTTGACTGGATGCCAGCTGGCCTGTGGTGAAGCAAGCTGTCCTAATAAAGTGATCCGATGCTTCCTCCAACCAATCTGAATTTGTTCTAAAACTGGCAGCACACAGGGGCTCGTAATAATTATGTTGGTTTTTTTTTCTGATATCACAAAAAACGTGAGGAAGATTCAAATTAAACTCTTCAAAACTGACCCATTAGAATGATATTAAAAAGCAAGCGTTGGACTGCACTGAAAAAAAAAAAAAAGTTCTGAAATCACGTAAAAATATAGATTTTTAAGTTAAAATAGGTACATTTGACATTTGATGTTGCCGTTTTTAGCCGTCTGCTACAAATTGAACTCTAAATTAATGCTGGCAGATCCCTGGATGCCCTTTGTTGTCTTAATTTTCCATTAAATCTGATAATTTGCTGGATATCAAGACCCAAATCAATAACCCAAACACTTCTTTTGGGGAGGGCTGGGGGGTTTGGATCTCCACTTTAGTTGTGGGGTACTTATCAGGAGAAATTACATCAGGAACACAAATAAGACCCTTGAAACATCAACGCAATAATCACAGGAGCTAATCTAATCTTGAGAAACTTTCCTCAGGCCAAGTACTACCACGATCAATACTTCTCTACAGGAAGACAGCCTGATTAGATTGCATAATTGGAAAGCTGTCATTTGCGTTCTAATTAAAGCTATTTCTTTCAGCTTGTTTATAACTATCCTTATGGGGGGAATAAAAGAAAAAAAAAAGAAAAAAAAAGAAATGATACTTGTAATGCATGTCAACATTTTTCGGATAGATTTAAATAACTATTAGAATGCATTGCTATTAACTTTAATTAAAAAAAAAATATTTCAGTGTCCAAAGAAATTTTTAAGTCTTTCTATAATCCCTTCTTTTTTCTTTTTTTTTTCTTCCCAAGCCCTGTGGTTATATTCGTAAGCCTTGCAAAATCTGCCAAATGCATATTTCGTGACGGAAACCATGAATATTTCCTCTGTCTTGATGTTGGGTGCAATTCTTTCCCAATAAACTGTCACATCAGGCACATTTAAGATTCAAATATGTCAGGCCTGTGTGAGCGTTTTAGCTTAAGGGAGCTTTTTTTTTTTCCCCACATGAGAATGTCTGAAACTACGCAGTCAGCTTACATATTAAATTAGTTGTAATAGCAAGGGACCTGTGATTAGGCGGACTAATGTCACAAGCTTTGAAACCTTGTGGTAAGTATTCTAATGAGGGCACTGAGCCTAACTAAGCATATAAACACATGGAGAAACATTGGCATTAGTCATGATTTAGCTGCAAACAGGCCAAATCTAGCACACAAGATTGTAGGGAAATGCTCAACACTTAATTTAAAACAGGCAGTAAATACACTACTGAGCCCTGTTAGAGAAGTGATGTGCACAGTCTTCTATTATTTGAGCTGAACTTCCTGCATTTTTTTTTTGTTGTATAAGTGCATCCGAAATTTTTTTTTTTTTTCACGCTGTTGAGTTACTGAGTCCACTGACGATGCACAGCCATTCACAGATCTAGTCACCTGAATAGTCAATGACTGTGTTTTTAAGGTTTGTGTCAACCGCTTAACAGGCTAGGCCTCCACCTCAGAATTGCAAACAGCTGATTTACTCTGAACACCACTGTTGGTGGAGGCCACACCTGGCTGAGGGAAACAAGGAGAAAAAGCAAGTACAGCCTAGGAAGCGAGAGAAAAATCATTAGGAAGACAACCGAGCTGTCGGCTCTCCCGCTGAGCCTCCACGGCTTCTCCTGTACGCGCGCGTCGGTGTGCGTGCGTGCGTGCGTGTGGGTTTTCGAGAATGAATACAGCTGCATGTAAGGGATGAAGCAGCTCTGCTAGGCAAGAGTCATAGTCCACTCTGCTCTGCACACAGACACCGTCCACATGCTGGTTCAATAATAGATGGGCTTTACATGATACATTCATGATGCAACCTTCTTTCCAGTTCCCTGGCACTGTGATGTACCCATGTGTGTGATATGTTCACTCACTACCACTAAGAGACTATTGTGAATTTGTTCACGTGCTGCTTGGAAGATAACAAGCTTCTACGGATTTTTGAAGTTGCATTTTACAGCTTTGAAGGAGAAAGACAATGATATCAAATCACCTTTTACTTTAAGATGTGTCGTTAAATTTCATACTTCAACCTTAAGCTCCTCAGCAGAGGGATATACTGAGGGTCTCAGCACACTTCTTGCTTTGGGCCAAGCTGACACACTTGCCCTTGTTAATTGTATTTTTAGGTGAGTTGTGTTTTTTTTCATATATAGAATTTTTCGGTACACGTTCGTAATGTACACTATTAGAGTCTTCATTTGGTAAAAATTCTGATTAGTGGGTCCTTCGGACTAACGCCGTCAGCGAGGTCTGAGAAGTGCCAAAACCAAAACAATCTCAAAAACACCAAAGCTGTATATTATGTTACAAAATTTTAAACCATCAAAACGGTTTTATCATGCAGCTGTTTTTACGTTAGCCAATAATTATTTACAACATAATTGAAGGCTGGGGTATCGCCAATGACCTCCCTGTGTGAGGGAGTGGAAAGGGAACACGTACAGTGTCTACAGTCAAAGAATATTTCAAATATAAGAGTAAATGAATAATAATATGCACCAATTTTTGCCTGTATTGCAAAAGCTGTTAGTTTCCACCTCCAGGATCTGAATATACGGTATAAGAAAATACCAAAAGACTTTAGAGCTGCACAGTAAATCTCCATAGTCATTGCATCTTCCATGTGTGCAATTTCACAACTACAAACGACTGCTTAGAGGCAGCATACTGCTGGACTATTACATTTAAGTGTC